>NC_136266.1:105753823-105991323 GCF_964187855.1 Myxine glutinosa
GAGGGCCTGTGATGATTCCGGACGATCAGGGGGACCAGAGCTAAGTCGCAATTGCACGCTTTATTTTCACCTTTATTTTTCCCTTTGTGTGTTTCCAGGTCTGTTTGGGGACGTCCCATTTAGGAATCTTATTTTTATCGTGCATTCTTTGTTGCCGGTATTTTTGTTCATTTTGAATCCGTGTCGGTTTGACTTGATTATCGCAGGTTCGAAGACGTCCGGTGGGACCCGTGAAGGTAAGTTCGTCATTCTCCTTTCCCTCGCATGTAAAAAAAACACCGTCATTTTTGACTGAACGCCTCGGAGTGTTAGCTCATTCGGCTATCTGTTTGCTTGGAGGATTTTAATCCCTAGGAACACGACAATATCTTAACCAAAATCGAATCGATTCGGTCTTATCACACACCCAACCTCTCGACCAAGTTTGGTCCAAATCCACCTATAACGTTTTGAGATATCCTGCTATATATCGGTTTTACCCCTATCACTCAATGGTGAAGAATCACTTAAAAATTATAGTAGCCGGATCTGGATCTTCACCAAAATCTAATCATTTCCTCCTCTTCACATACCCAACCTCTGCCAAATTTCGTCTGCTTCCGTCCACAACTTTTGAGATATCTTATTCACAGACAGGGGTGAAAACATAACCTCATAACCTCCATCCACCTTCGGTAGCGGAGGTAAAAACAGGGCTGGGCCAATGTCCACCAAATTTTGCATTCGTGCTGGTAGTACCGAGGTGGGGGGGGAGGGGGGGGGGGGTGGGGGGGTATTTGCAATTTTTCACCTGTACAGTAAACCACAGGCACACAGGTGCAAGTGGTTTACTGACCCCCAACTGCAGGCAGGGAGGATTCTTAGCCATGGCACATAATATATTTGCCCCAGCTACCCCTCTATCCCCACACCCTTCCCAAAGCTGCTCCTAAAGCAGGTGTTTTCTAGTTACTGAAATATTTAATGGAATACAGTAACAGCAAACAAACAAGGTTTCATTCTTATTATTGTGGTTTATGCCAATGTCACTTGTTACATAAAAACAATTGTATCAACGGTCCTGGAAAACAACTTTTTATCCCGGAAAACCCCTGGAAATTTGGTCGTACAAACCCTGCATGGCCAATTTGATGTATTGGCATTTTCAGTAGCAGGATGCTGTGAGCGAGTTGCTTTGGTCTGTGATAGTATTTGACCAGAGTGTCATTATTGAGATCACCTGATCAGACAAAGAATATAGTAATCCTTCATTCGGTCATTTGACTTATTCATAACTCTGTGGTGATTGGTCTAACGGAGTACAAAGACATGGCAATTGACCACATGACGACAAATATTGTGTGTTGAGTCGTGCGTGTTGTCCTGTGTGCGTTTGTACTTTTCGTTAAGTTTGTGGAACTTGTTTATGATGTGGTATGCCATATTGTTTAATGATTTTATAAAACGTTTTGTTTTTATGAGGCTTTCCAGTCAAAACTCTGGTAGGCAAAGAACCAAGTAGATGATGCACACACTGAGTCTTCATCTTTGTTTCAGTTTCTTGATCATCTGTTTATAATGTTAATGAGTGCACTAACATTCGTGTTCACCATTGGCTGGGTTATCGCTAACATTTTGTTCCAAAAAATCTTGCATATGGATTTTTATTGGCAGTTCTGGCTGAAAACCGGTTCATTTCCTGCTTCTTCTTTCTTCTCATTTGCACGATATCAGTGTCCGCTGTTCCTTTGTCCAAACCTCTCGGACTTCACGGTGAACCGGTCGATGGACAAGGAAGTGAATGAAATAGGAGACGGTGTCACATTGTCACTCAAAGGAGAGCACCAGCGAGATAATGCAGCGCTCGCCCTGTGCCTTGTCAACTTGTGGTTGCATGATCGTGGTCACGGTGAGTTCTTTGGGGGTGCACGGGGCTACAAATGAGTACGAAATTGAGGACGAAGTGAGTTGGAATTGAGTAAAGAAGGGATTAATGGCTGAAAAGGTAAGAGGTGGGATCAGTGGAAGTACATCACAAAAAGTAAGATAGAATAAACAGGAAGATGTATGCAAGTGTGAAACTTGTTGCTTACCATTACCTTCATTTTTGCAGCTGTAACAACTTCCTCATTTTCACAATCGTCCTCAAACGATCTCACTCCTGCACGTCCATTCTGCCTCACTCCTGCCATGCACAAAGGTTAGTTGTTGTGCTTCGCAGAAATGAATTCCAATGAATAAGGTTTAAATGCAGTACTGCAGGCCTCCATGGCTTGGATGTCCTTTTCAGGACTGGTTATGTTCAATGTGCATACAGGGTTGGCGTGCACTCGTTGGTTGGGGAGAGCACAAGTTGTACCCTGTGGTCATCTCACTTTCTACCTTGATGGTGCACATACGAGAGAAAGCTTGCAGGTAACCAATTGCTATCATGCGTGGCCCTCTATATTCACATTGTGTGTGTGTGTGTGTGTGTGTGTGTGTGTGTGTGTGTGTGTGTGTGTGTGTGTGTGTGTGTGTTGAAGTGAAGGATGATGACCGCAACGTGTTTTTTTTGTTCTTTTTTTTTTTTTTTTTTTTAACATGAATAACAAACAAGGATGTGATTAGATAATGGACATGTCAACATGGTCAAATGATATTTAAACCTGAGGACATATCATTATGCAACAAATGATTAGGCAGAGACAACCAACAGGTTGACTCTTTGTCTTCTATTATTTCTCTCCATTAGGCATGCCTGTCATGGTTTGATGTGGAGCAACAACGACTTCCCTGTCGGGGGTGAGCAATCTCTGGATTTGGGTGATGAATGAGCTGGTCATAGAGTCCATCTTCAGAGCAATGCCTGAAGTGTGTTAGAATAAGAGTGTTGCATCGTTACTTGACACCCATATCACAGTTGTGGAAGGCCTCGCTGTGATTATAGGTGCGTAGGACATTTTAAAGTAAAACTAGAAAGCATCTCAAAATGCATGGATATTGTTTATGGATGTGATTTTTGCCATTGGAAGATATTTATTATGAGGTAGCTCCCCAACCCCCCGCCCCCATTTTACTAAAATGAGAAGCGTCCATCCTTTCGTTCACACGCTTAATTTTAATTGAAGGATTCTTGCTGTGGTAGAATTTAAAAAATGCACCGTTTGAAAGCAAATAATTGATTTACTTGGAATAAAAATTTGTCTGTTTGATTCAAGGATGCCTCTTTTAAAAGCCCATCTTTCTGGGTTTGAAGAAGAAGCAGGACCGTGAGCTTTAATGTAGTAATTCCGACTGTCGTAAAATAATGAAAAATGGTACCGCTGGAATGCTAATTTATAGGTAATCTAAAATGTACATTTAATAATGTAACATATAGATATATAGGAATGCTAATATAAAGATTTATATGGTTGAAAAGGTAATAATCAATTTACTTGGAACAAAAATTTGTCTACTTCACTATAAAGACGCCAGTTTTTAAAAGCCCTCTTTCAGGGATTGAAGAAGAGGAAGCTGGGCTGAGAGTTTAATGCAGCAGTTCCAATGGGAACATTTATTCTACAAGAGCAGGTGTATCCCGGTGTGTACCCCGGTTGAGAATAGGTACACCGTATCCCTGCTCATCGTAAGAGGCGACTAAGGGTTGGCGTCAGGAAGGGCATCCGGCCATAAAAACATTGCCTCAAACAGGGAACCATGATTGTCATGGGGCCCGCAAGGCTAACCCCTGCTCTAGCAGGGAAAATGGCCTCAAAACGATCATTCATATTCATTCATTCATTCAGCAGGAATCCTTTATAAGAACATGTAAGGAGCACACGAGATTACATGTAGTAATATTTCTCGAAGAAATAGTAATATGTATACCGAAGGAGCACACAAACAACCATAGCCACCACTGCAGCACCAACAATAACGGCACTCTGTTGCGCGCATACCTCTGCCAGGCTGAACAGTTTGTGTTTTATGTTCTGCATACGGAACTGAACCAAAATCGAATCGCTTGTTCTTGTCACCTACACAAGTTGTCCACTTGGTTTCATCCAAATCTGTCCATAACTGTTTGAGATGTCGTGTTGGCCCCATCTCTGTGGTGAAGAATCACTTGAAAAATTAAAAAATTCTCACATCCGGATCTGGATCCAGATCTTCACCAAAATTGAATCAATTCCTCCATGTTACACACTCAAATGTGTCTATTAAATATCGTCCCAAATCTGTCCATGATGTTTTGAGATATCCTGCTCACAGACAGACGAACAGACAGGCTGGGATGAAAACATAACCTCCGTCAACCTTTGGTAACAACAACATGTTATAAAAAAAACATTTTTTGTGTGTTTCACTTCGTTTTACATTCTCATTGAGCTTCACAAGTAGATATGCAACATGTTTGTGTCGTACAACATACTGTCTTTTGAATAAACCCATCGGTGAAGCAACAGGTATGCACGGCTAGTGAGGATGAATGTCTTGTGACTTTAATGTCCACCTCTTATGAATTATTATTTTAAAGATCTTCAACTCTCCCTTCCCATTACCTACCTTTATTTTCCTTCACAGGATATCTCCACAACGAGTTTTGCTCTTCAACATAACTGGCCAGAGAGATGCACAGAGTCTCCTTTCTCTCCTGCAGGTGTTGTGCAGCTTACCTGTGAATGTCTTGATTACAAACACAGCCGATTAATTTGCTGTAATTGAAGATGGGATCAACATTGATAAATGTAAAAATAGGGGCAATACACCTGACCCGCTCACCTGGTAGAATAAAGCAGTATACTACACCGACTAAAGGTATTTTAAACAGTATCACGGTATTTCCAAACAATTTCAATGGTGGCTAGGAGACAGGATGGTGTGTAGAATCATACTAACGTAATCATCAGACTTTCATCAACAAAAAATACCTATTTTGGGGTACAACCCCCTTCCTTTAGACCCCGATATTTTTTTTTTCCCCAACTCCGTGAACAAACATTGGTACATCACGGTGATAAAGGTTGTGGTCAAATTTCATTGAAATTGCGTATGTAGTTTTGGATAAGAGAGCAAATACCTACTTTGGGGGGTTCAAACTCCCGTAGATCTCCTTAACCACCGTTTAGAGGCCATTTTTCCCCGCAAAGCGGGGGTTGGCCTTTTTCGGGGACCGTGGTTGTTGTTGTTTTTTTTTGGTTCCCTTTTTGAAGCAATGTTTTACGGCCGGATGCCCTTCCTGCCGCCAACCCTGTTTGTCGCCTTTTTACGACACACAGGGAATTACCAGTGAACTGGTACTCAATTAGCCGACCTCGGAAGGATGACAGGCTCAGTCAACCCCCCTGGTGTTAAATCAGCGATCGACCGGGATTCAAACCCAGGATCCTTGGATCCTAAGCTGGCACCCTAGCCGCTAGCCCAACACCAGGCCTTAGACCTCAATTATTTATTTTTAATGTCACGAACAACCTTTGGTATATCACGGATGACGAACAGAACGTTGTGGTCAAGTTTCATCGGAATTGTATGTGTAGTTTCTGAGAAGAAAGCCAATGCCTATTTGTGTGGTGGTGGGGGGAGGGGGGCAAGCACCCAACCCCCACCCCCTGGAAACCCCTTCAGGACCCGATTTTTTTTATTTATTATTTTTTAATGCAGTGAAAAAACTTCGGTGCATTCCGGGTGATGAAGGTTGGGATCAAGTTTCATCGGGATTGATTGTGTTGTTTCAGAGAAGAAAGCAAATACCTATTTTGGGGGTTTAAACCTGGACCCACTTTGACCACTGGTCGACCCCTTTAAGCCCCAATTTATTAATTAATTTATTTTAATGTCGTGAACAAACTTGAGTTTCAACTTTCAACATACCAAATATAATTTTAGCCAAGTTTGGTCACAATCCCATCAGCAGTTTCAGAGAAGTTGCAAGTGTTTACTGTCTGACAGACTAATGGACGGACGATGTACCATCCAATAAGAACTGTTTCAGGTGAGCTAAAAATGGAGAAATTTGAGCCAATCATAAGCCTTTAAATTTGGCATTTCTGCTTCTCCTCTTCTTTCCCTCCTCATCTCTTCCTCTCTTTTTTTCCTCCTTTCTTCCTTTTCCCACGTGTGCATGAAGCACAAAGGGGGTAAGCGATCGGTCAAGTACATACGTACGTTTCTGAATTTTGTCAAGAGCATACATGGAAAACCGTTTAACAGAGGAAATTGAAATTTACCATGTGTTACATGACCATTTGATAGTGATTCCGAAGACCTAAAAGACCAGAGGACCCTTAAAAACCCTCTGTCTTCATTTTGCTAAGAGCATACATTGGAAACTGTTCAACTGAGGAAATTTAAACTTTACCACAGGTCACATGACCATTTGATATAGCGAGTACTGCTTGGATTACGCCCGCCCACTCAGAGCTTGCATGGTCAATTAAACAATGCCTAATGCCCAGAGACAGTTACTTCCTCACGTTAGAAATTAGAATCATTGTAATCACTTCAGCCTTTATTGTGCTCGGCTGGTGGGAAAAAAAAGAAAAAGAAGAAAATAAATAAATAAATAAAGCGAAGAAGTACAATTCCCAGTTTTAACGATCTCCCGATTTATAACTTACTTTAGCGATCTCTTCTGGCGTCTATCAGCCTTGGTAGTTATGAAAACACTCGAACGAGAATAAAAGCTACTTTGCAGAGGCGAAAAAAGCTACTTTATAAATAAAAGCTACTTGATACTTTGTTAGCGCTCTCCAAGAAACTAGGTAACTGAACACATCCCAGGTTCATTACATGTTGGCGAGGATAAACATCCATGCCATGACATCTTTCAGCCATATTGATGAATTCGTCGCTCTTTTGGAAAATTTTGACATGACACTTGCAACGACATTATTGTATGCAACGGTGTTGTTGTGCATTACTTAGTGATTAATTAGTCATTGAATCGGTATGTTGGAGTACAAATGATTTATTAAGGGAAAAGGGGGGATGGGGTGAGGAGGTGATGTGGGGTAAAGTTACTTTCTAGCCACCCTGTACTGGGTTTAAAACTTTTGTTTTATTTAAATTTAATTATATATTTAAATGCTGCAGAACACAAATTGCCTTGTTTGCACTTCCATTCACAAAGCTAAGATTGTGCTCGGAAACGTAAAGCAAGAGTTGAAATGTCCATTCCCATGTCCTTAATCTTTAGACTGCATGTGGTAGCTCTTCATTTAATTTGAGCAGTTTGTTTCACGTAAATTTATAAAGGTGTTAATTTATGACAATAAACAAATTTGACTGTTGTCCAACTATTAATTTGCAATTGGTCACTGGCTTTGACACCAATACAAATTTTTATTATGAACCCTAAGCATCAAAAAGCTACATATATCGACCAAACAGCTTCAGGTGGAGCACCTCGCTGTCATTAGAGCATTTAAATTGCATCGGATGCGGCAATAAATGCGAATTGTTGCTCCCAGCTTGCCAGCTTGATGACAGAAGACGCCATTTGCATTTTTGCCACCTTCATCCCTACCCAGTTTAGAATCCCATGCGGACGCGGGCAACGTGATAGTCACTGATAATTTGATGAATTTACTCTGAAGTATAAATATAATTGGAACAAGCGTTACGCCTAGGTCCCCCGTCGGTGAAGTGATGTGAGTTGACAAAGTGGAAGACGCAGGAAACATGGAAGAGTCGATAATATTTGCGAGTGGGTTGGAGACACACCCACACACCAGATTAGAAGTTAGTAGTTGGTTTATTTTTCAAGATATTCTGCTCACAAGGTTCAGACATATATGGTGGTGGCCATCTTGGATTTTGACGTGGCGACCCAATTTTCAACAGCGTTCTTCCTTATCCGTAGATACACCCACACACCAGATTAGAAGTTAGTAGTTGGTTTATTTTTCAAGATATTTCGCTCACAAGGTTCAGACATATATATGGCGGTGGCCATCTTGGATTTTGACGTGGCGACCCAATTTTCAATAGCGTTCTTCCTTATGCCTAGATACACCCTCACACCAGATTAGAAGTTGGTACTTCGCTTATTTTTCAAGATATTCCGCTCAAGGTTCAACGCATGCACACGCACACGGACGGAGGGGAAAACCATAGTCCCCCCTTTCGCTCCGCGGTGCGACGGGGGACAATAACCCAAACTTTTGCACAGTACTATATGTACGAAAGCCCATTCAAGATCAAGTATATACTAATACACACCCAAAAATATTTAAACTAGAACAGCACTCGGTAGAGAGCATATCTTCACCAGGCTGAACAGTTTACGTTTTGTATCCCACTGATGGGCCAGATGTGGATCCGGACCATAACCAAAATTTAGTCGGCTTGTTCGTGTCACCCAACCAACTCATCCAACAAGTTTTGGCATCAGACGTCCACAACCTTTTGAAATATAATAGTCCGGCAGCTAAGCTAAATATAGCATAACAATTGTGCATTTTGTGAGGAAAGCACCAAATTTGGCACACTTGCAGACAATCATATTATGAAAAGATCTGGATATTGGGCCATCTCAGATTCAGAGATTTGATTTGATTTCTGCCCCATTCTAATGTTATATATCGCTTTGGCCCTTTCAATGGTGAAGAATCACTTACGATTTTAATAAATACTCGTATCCGGATCCGTAATTGGATCTTCACCAAAATCGAATCGATTCTTCCTTGTCACACACCCAACCTATCGACCATCTCGGATCCGCATCCGGATCTTCACCAAAATCTAATCATTTTATCCTTGTCACATATACAAACTCTCTACCAAATGTCATCCAAATCTGTCCACAACTTTTTGAGATATCCTGTTTGGAAACAGACAGACAGATAGACAGAGGTGAAACCATAACCTCCATCCACCTTCGGTGGCAGAGGTAATTATGTAAAAATGTATATATTTTGGGAGGGAGCAGGTATGCAGGTTGAGACCTGTTATGCAGGTTGTTATGCACAAACTGTTATGCAGGTTGAGACATATAAATTGAGAATTGCCGCATGAAATTTCCCAAAGTATTCGCAATACTTTGTACAAAACCCGAACCCTAATCCCTCCCCTTTTCACATCTGAGTCTGTTTTAGATAAACTGATTAATAATTTCCTCAAAAAGGTTTCATGTGATGTACTGAAGTCTTATTTTCCTCTCTTTCAGGCATACACGTTTGATTTTGCCATCTTTTGTCCCAATATCTCGTCCCAAAATCAGAGTCAAGGTACCTATTCCAACTTTTACCAAACCTTCACTTGATTAATGGGTGCTTTTGTTTTTCCGTAATTTGCCTCATTACACTCACACGGATCATTACATGTCATACGATGTTGCTTTGTATGGTGTACATGTCATGCGATGTTGCTTTGTATGGTGTACATGTCATACGATGTTGCTTTGTATGGTGTACATGTCATACGATGTTGCTTTGTATGGTGTACATGTCATACGATGTTGCTTTGTATGGTGTACATGTCATACGATGTTGCTTTGTATGGTGTACATGTCATACGATGTTGCTTTGTATGGTGTACATGTCATACGATGTTGCTTTGTATGGTGTACATGTCATACGATGTTGCTTTGTATGGTGTACATGTCATACGATGTTGCTTTGTATGGTGTACATGTCATCCGATGTTGCTTTGTATGGTGTTTGAGTAATTGTACGATTTATTTCTCCACAGATCAGAATAACCTTCAGGTTACACCTTCTGCCATGATCAAAGCATGCTGGGAATGCAAGGTATTGTGGGATAGGCTGGAAAAAGAGAGTCCTTCCCTCTACTCTCGTCTTCACAAGCCATCCTCTGTTCCTGCTCCGTCATTGGTTTTTCCCAACATTTCTGATTCACTCGATTGGTTGAAGATGTGGACTCGTGTGATGAAACGTGATGGACAAGACAGAAAAAGAGAAGAAAATGGAGGATATGTGGAGGACATTGAGGAAATGAGGAATGGAAGGAAGAAAGCAGAAATCCATGACGGAATCAATCGGTGCTTTGACGAGGGATTCGTGGGATTGAGGCGGAAGGAGACGGCCCATAGAGGAGAAGGAAAACAACAGACGATGGAAGAGGATGAGCAGGAGCGGGAAGTGCTCGTGTTAGTTACTGGAAGTCTCCATCTTGTGGGTTGCACCTTGAAGGTTTTGCTTTCCAATGTTGATTAATCATCCGTCTGCTTCCATGTTTCTCTCCATTCTGCCTTTACACCTCCGACTCTTTCACAAGATATACCAGCATCACCACCGATCGGTTGCTGCTTTTTATCGCCTGGAATTTCATTCATTACAAGGAACTTTTTTTTAAATCACGTGAGCCTTTTAGATGAATTTGAATGATCTTTTTTACTGAAAACGGATTTTTCTCTCGGCCTCTGTCTTCATTTTTTCTCCATTCCAATCCTTAATTTTCCGCTCATTTTGTCCTACTTTTTGGCTTGTCCAAACTTGAATTCATCAATACTGCGCTTCCTTGAACGCCTTTACCAGATTGTCCTTCAATCGTGTCATTGTGCCATGTGTGATTGATCATCACCATTGCTTGGTGGTTAAATGTGAAACTGCTCTTTTAACCATTGAATTCATTGAAAATTCATCAGCTTGGAATGTTTACAGACATTTTCGTCCTTCCTGCTGTGTGCAGGTATCTACAAACTGCATCGGTATTTTGGGGACTGTAACTGTTGCCAAATAAATGTATCATACTAAAATTCTGTCTCTGTCTTGAAAACGGCTTGGCAGATCTCCACCCAATTTTCCATGCATGCTCATGATGCCACCTGTCCCCACCCATCCACCCTTTCCTCCCCTTCCGAGGACGGTGAGGCGAGTGGTGAATTTACCCCTGTGCACGCAGTTCGCCGATCCCTGCCGGAGAGATGGGGTATTACTAGCCACGACGAGACAATAAGTTTGCCCCATGTCCCTCGTCCCCTCAGGTGTTTCGTTTTTGAAAGCCGTTAACTGAGTTTGTGATTTATTCACTTTTTTGCGGATATCACGTCAACAGCCGCTGTCTGTGTCGATGCTTCGATCTACCATCCCCATTTTTACGAGGGCCCTGCCCACCAACCAGAAATCCTAATTATCCTTTTGGGGTAATTATTATTTACACTGTATACACTCCCAAGTAATCTTTATTTGAGGTTTCTGATTAACTCTGTTTGATGCCAAGTTTTCTTGAGTTTTCATGTCGGTGTATGCAATGTTTTTGGTAGACTTTGTATTGGAGCCATGGCAGTTGGTTTTATTTATTTGTTAACAATAATTGCTTCCCATTAGTCATATTAAAATGTTGGTACTGGACAACCTTTCCATGAAACCTTCTTGCTCTCCTAGCAAGCCTTTCACCACCGATCCACCTGGCTCACCTAATCAGCCATTGACTACCAATCTTTTAGACTACCAATCTAGCCCACCTAGTGAGGCAATGACTTTTAGCTCTCTGGTTTACCAATTGAGCCATTTACATTCTTGCAATTTGGCTCAACCAATTGAGCTATTGATTACCCAGACATCTTGCTCTCCGAACAGGCCATTGACCATTATCTCGCTCACCTAGCGATGCATTCACCACTTGGTCGTTTCATTAGGCATTGGGCCACCACGTGCATCCAGTATGGTCTGTATGTGCCATGGCATAGAGTCCACCAGCGTCTGGAATGCTGCAAGAGGGATGTGGCACCATTCTTCCACGAGAAAGTCAATCGACTCCCACCTGTTTGATGGAGGTGAAAAACGCTGTCTCAGGCATCATTCCACAATATCCCATAAATGCTTGATTGGGTTCAGATCTGGTGATGGATAAGGCCTTGACATATGGATAACGTCAGTATCGGGCTCATCATATCATTGGGCGACCATACGTGTTGTGCAGATGGGTTTTTTTTTGTATATTTAGTCGAGGCTCGCATAAGAGCTAACCACATATAACATAAGGAATTGTCCTAAGATGTATTGTCATCCTGGAAGACACCCCTGCCGGCAGGAAAGAAATGCTGCAACATGGGGTGAAGATGATCACTCAGTACCATTAGGTAGCGATTGGCATTGACCTTGCCTTCTGAGGGAACGACAGCACTCATACCATGCCAGGAAAATGTGCCCCACAACATTACAGAACCACCAAAACCCTTCACTGTTGTAACCAAGCACTCAGGGTTGTAGAGTTCTGTAGGTTGGCACCACATATGCACTCATATGTTTGATGAGAACATGGTGAAGGATTATTCATCTGACAATATCACATTTCTACACTGCTATGTAGACCATTGTCTGTGCTCTTTGCACCACTGGACTCGCAATTGTGCATTGCTAGGTGTGATGAGCAGTTTGTGCACTCCAACCCGGACGATGGTATCCCGCTCTGTGAAGTTCTCGGCGAACCGTTTTTGATGAAACTGGCTGCTGGTGTCCCCGGTTGAAATGTACAGTCAATTGATCTGCAGTTACTTGCCTGCTTTGCTTGCCTTACACTTCAAATTAATGCATGGATATTGGAATCCTGAAGTATGCGATTCCGCCCACTGATGCCCTTTGCTAATGATGTTTTTCCCTCGGAGTTACATGCCGACATCACCTTGGACACCATTGTTTGTGAAACGTAAGCAAGTTGAGCTGTCTGTCACTGAAGCTCCTGCCAAACGTGCCCCAAAAATCACCCTCTTTCAAAGTCGCAGCCATGTTAACCATAATTATAGGCAACCAGGCCTGTGCAGCATTTTTATATATGACCCTAAGCATACTGGGATGTTCTTTGCTTAATGAACACACGTGGGCCACACATGCATGGAAGCCCTTGCTTTCAATATACTTGATGTTCCTTATTTACCCAGGTGTTTCCACTTGCCTTTTTTTTTTCTTTTTACCCAGGTTTTTTTGTCCACTACCTGTATCTGGCTATTTTTTCTCACCCTAGTAAGCTATTGACCAGCCTTCCATCTCTCTCCTAGCCAGCCATTGAACATCTAGCCTTCTGACTCACCGAGTGAGTCATTTACCACCGAGCCATCTCACTTGGGTGTTTCGGCATTCTGCCAAAAAGATAATGGAAAATTCTAATAACTACCACTCATCTAACACGCCCCAAAAACTCAACACCACGCAAGCAACCGGGAATAATCCAAGCTTACGGCCGTCAGAGATTTTAAACAAGAAACTGGATCAATTCTTTTACTTTGAATATAAAAGACTTTAAATCTAGACTGCTCATCCATCTGGTTATAACCTTTATCAAAAGTATATTTCCATCTGTGTACATTCTTGCAACATTGTCCACATTGAATTTGTTTCCTATAATTGATTCGTTTTTTATTTACATTTGAATTTTGCGACTTTTTATTTCAATCTTGTGATGAGGGACCATTTTGAGTTTTTCAAATATACACAAAGAATTAAGTTAAGCACCCCCCCCGTTTTTTTACAACCTCGCACATTACAAGTTTGTTGTCGTCAAAACAGTGTAATATACCCATGATATTGCTATATTTTCTGGAGAAGTGATATGGTCACATAAAAACATAACAATCATGCCGTTTTCAATATTTTATTCTGAATAATTTAAGGTGAAATTTTTTGGGAATTTTAGGCATATTTTCACCTCAATTTAAGTATGGAGCTATAGGTCCATCACGGACAGTGTGGATGACGTTTATGTTTTCTAACGTACAGTCATTGTTCTGAGAAGGCCTCTAGCGACCTTTACAGAAAATCACGACCACGTGGATGATAACACGTGCTGCACGAGCGATGGGCGTCACAGATGAGTGCACTCATCTGCATTTCATCAATGGATAATTGCTAATGTCATACCAATCATTATTTGATCTCACATACCTTAGAATATATGCCAATGTATACATATACACAAAGAATATATATTAGGGGGTGCTTACCTTAATTCGTTGTGTAGGGGTGCTTAACTTAATTCTTTGTGTATAGTACAGTGCACTTCCTTCAGCCACCTTCAGTCACTTCCCCTGCAAAAAATATTCACTTTATCTTCAATTTCAAGTACCCAGTAATTAATATTATCATACCACAAAATATTTACCTAACCCCACAAATTATTGTCACCCGTCGTGCCGCGGAGCGAAAGGTTTTCCCCTCCGTACGTGTGTCGGACTGTCGGTCCGTCCATCCGTGCGTACGTGCGTGCGTAAGCGAAGGACCGCATTCGAATTTGGTGTGTGGGTGCAACCCACGTCAAAATCCAAGATGGCGACCGCCATGTATGTCTGAACCTTGTGAGTGGAATATCTTGAAAAATAAGCGAAGTACCAACTTCTAATCTCGTGTGTGGGTGTATCTAGGCATCAGGAAAAACGCTATTGGAAATTGGGTCGCCACGTCAAAATCCAAGATGGCCGCCACCATATATATGTCTGAACCTTGTGAGCGAAATATCTTGAAAAATAAGCGAAGTACCAACTTCTAATCTGGTGTGAGGGTGTATCTCGGCATAAGCAAGAACGCTATTGGAAATTGGGTCGCCACGTCAAAATCCAAGATGGCCACCACCATATATATGTCTGAACCTTGTGAGCGGAATATCTTGAAAAATAAGCGAAGTACCAACTTCTAATCTCGTGTGTGGGTGTATCTCGGCATAAGGAAGAACGCTGTTGAAAATTGGGTCGCCACGTCAAAATCCAAGATGGCCGCCACCATATATATGTCAACCTTGTGAGCGGAATATCTTGAAAAATAAACGAACTACTAACTTCTAATCTGGTGTGTGGGTGTATCTACGCGTAAGGGAGAACGCTATTGAAAATTGGGTCGCCACGTCCAAATCCAAGATGGCCGCCTTGCGTCTTCCACTGTCAACACATCACTTCACCGACGGGGTTAGGCGTCACGCTTGTTTTTGTTACCTCTGCCATCGAAGGTGGATGTAGGTTATATTTTCACCATTTGTTTGTCTGTCTGTGAGCAGGATATCTCAAAACGTTATGGACGGATTCGGACGAAATCAGATGGAGAGGCTGTGCATGTGATGAGGAAGAATTGATTAGATTTTGGTGAGAATCCGGATACGAGAATTGGTTTTTAAGTGATTTTTCACCATTGAGAGAGCTCAGCTCTCTTTCACCTCTGGAGCTCAGGCAGAGTGTCCATCGGGTTCTTGGTCACCTCTCTTACCAAGGCCCTTCTCCCCCGATTGCTCAGTTTGGCCGGGCGGCCTCATCTAGGAAGAGTCCTGGTTGTTCCAAACTTCTTCCATTTAAGAATTATGGAGGCCACTGTGCTCTTGGGAACCTTCAATGCAGCAGAATTTTTTTTGTAGGCTTCCCCAGATCTGTGCCTCGACACAATCCTGTCTCTGAGCTCCGCAGGCAGTTCGTTCGACCTCATGGCTTGGTTTTTGCTCTGATATGCATTGTCAGCTGTGAGACCTTATATAGACAGGTGTGTGCCTTTCCAAATCATGTCCAATCAATTGAATTTACCACAGGTGGACTCCAATCAAGGTGTAGAAACATCTCAAAGATGATCAAGAGAAATGGGAGGCACCTGAGCTAAATTTCAACTGTCATATCAAAGGGTATGAATACTTATGTCAATGTGATATTTCAGTTCTTTCTTTTTAATAAATTTGCAAAACTTTCTAAAATCCTGTTTTCTCTTTGTCATTATGGGGTATTGAGTGCAGATTGATGAGGTAAAAAAATGAATTTAAACGATTTCAGCATAAGGCTGCAACATAACAAAATGTGAAAAATTGAAGGGGTCTGAATACTTTCTGAATGCTGTGTACACGACATGCCCAAAAGTATGCAGACACCCCTTCTAATGAGTGGATTCGGTATTTCAGCCACACCCATTGGTGACAAGAATATATAATGAAGCACACAGCCATGCAATCTCCATAGACAAACATTGGCAGTCGAATGGGCTCCACTGAAGAGCTCAGTGACTTTCAACGTGGCACCGTCATCGGATGCCACCTTTCCAACAAGTCAGTTCGTCAGATTTCTACCGTGCTAGAGCTGCCCTTGTCACTTACCTGCACGGGCGAACACGGCACGCACGGGGGGGGGGGGGGGGGGTGGGGCGGGGGGGGTTGTCCACTCCCCACAATAAATAAACGTACAAGACAGGCAAATCAACAATGCAACGAACAAAGGTTTAATGAAAATAAATGCCAGGCTAGCAAAAGGTAAGGTAACCTAAATTCCTATATGAGGAACCCTCCACACGGTCATACACAACACAAGGGGATGATGAAATAAAAATAACATGTAGTGTGGTGTGTTGGCTGATACTCCTTGACCGGTCTCGGAACCACCACGTGGGAACCACAAAAGATGGCGCGAAGTCGCGCCCAGAGCAGCCACCGACCTGCGGAGCGACAGCTAAACCTCCTCCTCCTCCTCTGATCATCCCACGCTCACAAAGCTCCGATGTCTCTCAGGCGCACACGGCACGAAGCGCAGCCGTCATGAAGCCAGCACCAGAGAAAGGGGAAATATGCGGCCACTTGCGATCAAGCCCAGGACAGAGAGAGTGCTACTGCTCGCGATGAAACCCATCACAAGAGAGAATGCAAAATGCGACCTTTGTGCAAGGAACACAAAGAGCAGGAAGTGTGACCGCTCGTACCAAGAGCCCGGGCCAAGAGAGAGAGAGAAAAAATGGCGGAACTTTTCCTTTTTACTCCTCTGTCTCGAACGTTCTCTCTGACGCCACATTCGCTCCAATCACCGAGTGCCACCCGCTCATCCCATCGTTCTTTAACCAATCGGTCTTCGGGGCGTAGCCTCACGACCACTCTTGGCGCCCATCGAGATGATTTGACTCGGTGGTGTAATCGCGTCGGGGTATTGTTGGTGCTTGTGTTATTTGCAATTATGTACCGATCGCATGGCTGTCCGAGTGTTCTTTATAAGAACAAAGGGAAAAATCAGAAGGGCAATTTACACACTGGGAATTTTATCCATATGCCCTAACTAATTAGCATCGCTCCATCCCTCCGCATGGTGACACATAACGCTTACCCGGACATCCGGCCCTGACTTAGATACATGAAGGTGGTTACATGGCATATGGTGCACGCTAATCTATACAAACCTATCTGGACTAAGGTATTTAATTGCCTACCTCCATACACGTAATAATATTGTCACGGATCCCAGGTCTGTCGACGTAGTAAGGGGGTGGGGGGGGGGTGAAGTCCCTGGTTCCCCTCAGATGCCGGGTCCACAGGCCGCCGGCCACGACTAAACTCGCGGACGACGGGTTGCTAAGCAACTTCAAATGCCAATCCCCCAACCACGGGTGAAGGGTTATTGGTCACTTCCTAATTACCTTCTTCAAGACCACGTGGTTAGAAAGACCGGGAAATGAACCTTCGCGTTCCCACGTCTTATGGTTTGCCGAGCGGATCACCCGGTGTGGGTCGCCGCGTTATCCTGCGTGATTTTTGGGCCTGATTAAAGTCAACTCGGGTCGGACTATGCCTGGCCAATGGAGGAAAAGACATACACGAACAGGATGAAAGGAATAAAAATGTACACGTCTTTTATTTATTATTTACAGAACAAGGACGAGAGCAGACTTAACAATTCTACCTAGCCTAAATCCCAACATAGGCGCCTTCACACACAGACAGGGGATGAATTGCACAGGTTAATTCGTACCGATCGATGTGCTGACGCGGACTCGAGGGCGGCCGCTTCTGCACGCAGCGCACGGTTCGATCCGGACGTGCAGCTTGGATGAAGGAAGGTCCGAAGGACGAACCGCCGCTTCGAAGTCAGCACAAACGACGATCCCTGCTCCAGGAACGATTCAGCGCAAGCGACGACCTCGGCTCGGATGAAGAGTCAGCACGGGGAACGAAGGTCGAGCGCAGGAAGGACAAACCAGCACGTCGGACAGCCAGCTCGAAGGTCGACGACGAGAGAGGGCAGCCAGAGAGAGCCAAGTGCGAATGTGCGATGGACGTGGGGTTTATATCAGGTCGAAAAACTTCCTAGAATGTTCCACAGGCTCCCATTGGCCGAGGCAATGCTGGTAGATTTCCAGCGAAGTTTGCTCGGGAAAATTCCAGACCTGATAGGTTGTTTACGTGTCCACGACCTCTCATTGGCTGCTTGTTGGTGACGTGGGCGGTTCCTTTAGCCACGCCTACCAAAGCCGTGGTTGATCTTGTGGACTAATTTTAGCCACGCCTACCACCTGCACATCACCACGTCTTTGTTCTTCAACCATACGAAGGTTTGAATCTTGCCTAAACTCAACGCATATCTGCTTTAATGATTACACAATGGGAAGGGAGCTAAACTTTACATTTAATAAGAAATAACTGACCACTGCAGGCTACATGTTGTCGTGTAATTAACTATAGGGTTCGTTCTTTTTTGCAAAACCGCAACACTATGTTGGTTTTAGCCCTATCACTCAATGGTGAAGAATCACTTAAAAATTAAACAATTCTCATATTTTATATCCGAATCCATATTCAGATCTTCACCAAAATCGAATCTGTTTGTCCTTGTCAGACACCCAGCCAATTCCACTAAGTTTCGTCCAAATCCGTCCATAACTTTTTGAGATATCCTGTTTTTGGCCCTATCTCCCAATAGTGAAGAATCACTTTTAAAATCCTAGTAGCCGAATCCGGATCTTCACCAAAATCGAATCATTTCATCCGTGTCACATACGCTACATCTCTGCCAAATTTCGTCAAAATCCGTCCACAACTTTTTGAGATATTTTGTTCACAAACGGACAGACTTTGGTGGCGGAGGTAATAATCCACTGCATTTATGTAAAGCCAATATATCTGCCAAATAAGTCATTCAAAAGATTCCCAGTGTCTGTTATGGAAAGGCTGTCAGTCCTCTCTCGAATTGTTCAGTTGTAGATTGTGTTAAGATTGTCTGAAGTTAATTCTGTAACCAAGGGGCCATGGAAGAGTAGGACCTGTCTATGTAACCTTTTACCTGGAACTCTGGTATGTGCAGGGCACACCTGAAGAATGTAGACCAGGACGAAGGCAACGAACTTGGATCATCTTTCGAAGGTATTGTTACGGATACGGAGTATGGCACTCCCCTTAGCAAGGGGGGGTTAATCCCCTCGCCTTGTTAAGCTGGCCGTCTCCGTTCCTGGGGGTATGACGTCACTTCCGGCCGATGGTACGTAGGGTCGTAAGCCCAATTAGTCTTAATACCTAAGTATTACCACCGGCCGTAAGCGAGGAAGTACTCCCGCCCGGACCGCAGCGTGATTGATGGGTTACGCCGAGCGAAGCGAGCCGCCGTGCGGGCCGTTAACAATGACTAACCCGATTATAAAGCGGTTCGGCCAAAATCGTGCCACATGTATTCAATGGGGAAATCACTAAAGCGATCGGACGAGAATGAAACCAAAGTAAGGAGGAACAGGTATTTATTAACTACTATACAAGAACCAAAGGAAGAGTAGAAATAAAGGTAATATACAGAAAATGGAAGGAGCAGAAGGACACAGAGCAATTCCTTAAACAAGTTTACTTATTCCCACAGGACAATACAAACAGACTCACACGAATAGGGAATTGCAGGCAGGAATGAATGGCTGGAAGGAGAAGGTTCAGGTGGGACACCAGGGCAGGAAGGTCCGGGGATCGCGGCACGATGTCGGGGTCCCGCTTGAGCGTCCACGCTCTGGTTCCGTGGCGAAAAGCCGGTTGTCAGTGCTGGTTGGGATCGCCCACGAGCGTGCCGACTCTCACTCGCCGCTGGATGTTCGCGCCAAGCAAATGACGAAGATGAATGATGGACGATCCCCTCAACTGGTACCTTCTCACCGTCTCTCTCCCTCCCTCTCTGGTGGGGGCCTCACGCCAAGGATTTTATAACCACCCCCTTGGAACCCTCTCGAACTTGCCAGATCTTTCTTGCCACGCCCTCTCAAGCCATGCCCACCGAGCTCTGGTTGGTTGGTAAGGGCTCTTTGACTCCACCTTTGATGACGAGGTGGGGCCACGCCCGTGCTCTGGCGGCTCCTCCCCCTTCTTCTCTGAGATGACCCCGTGCGTAATGGAGTCTGGGGCGAAGAAAACAGCCCAATGCAACGGCGGCGAACGCCGCCGAAAACAGCCCAACTGTCACTTGCACTTTGGAGACGATTGAGGAAATTCAAGGGGGCCTGTCTTATTTGATTGATTCAACGTAGGGTCAAATTATTGGGAACACAGCCTTACCTGAAACACATAATAATGAAATAACTACAGAGAGGTCCTATGGTTCGCTACGTGGTGCAATGTGGACTAACTAAGCAATTAACAGCGAATTAAGGGGAAATGTACACAGGGGTTATTTATAAGGGAATTTACGACTAAATTTACATGTGAAGGTTCTAAAAACCGCAACAGTATTTTAGAGCCTGTTTATGCACCACCTTAAAAGTAAGGATGATGATGATCTTAAATTGGATTTGTAAAATGATCCAGTGTAGCTCCTTGAGGATTGGTGTCGTGCAATGGTGATTGGATTGCATGAGACCCGGAACCTGTTCTATCATTGTACGTTTAGAATACATGGAGTGGTTTTGTTTCAGGTAGTATGGTGTACCACATCTTCAAACATCACCAATATATGGACATTTGGTCGTCTTTGAGAAATAATTAACTTTCATTTAACATATCTGTTTTGTTTTACATTAAAAAATATCTGTTAGCTTGACCCTTTCTCAGTACCAAGTACTTACAGTTTAAACCTATCCACCACTACTCTGGTTGAGTTGGTTTCTATTGGGCACAGTAAAGACTTGGTAAATGGACCAACCCATGTCATGACTGTACATGTGACTGACATACATACATACATACACACACACACACACAGACGAACACACACACACACACACACACACACACACACACACACACACACACACACACACACACACACACACACGTTGAAAAAGGAAACCAGAATTGAAATTCATTGAATAAGGATTTGTTGGGGGTTGTGGGCATCATGTTCAGAAACATGAATGGTTCAGAAATTCATCATAAGGGACTGAGGACTTCTTTGGATAACTTTCCTTCTCTAAAACATAATAGAGGAGGGCTTGTGGGGAGGCCACTGAAGACCAATATTGATATCTGACAAAATGAAGGGCAGGATACATAGTTGTTGCATTGACTACTCATTGTGTCGCCGCATCTAGGCAGTCATCTAAATTTCTGGATTCTTGCATATAGCTGAGCTCTGTAATTTCTGCAGATGGGCCTGTGGGGTGATCATGTACACTCTACTTGCTGGGGGTGATCATGTACACTCTACTTGCTGGTTCTCCTCCATTCTGGCACCGAAAGAGAGAAGTAGAAGGAGGAGAGAAGAGGGCTGGGAGTGTGGAGGAGGAGAAGAGCGTAGCGGTGAGTGGAGGAGGAGAAGAGCGTCGGGGCGAGTGGAGGAAGAGAAGGAGAAGAAAAAATGGGTGGCAGAAGTGAAATGAAATGCAGTGAAGTGAAGAGATGAGGGATGGGTGGAGAAAGGGAGGTTGGTGTGAAAGGGGGATGCGAGTGATGATCCAGGAGTGAGGAAAAACCGATTTGCCAATGGCTAGGAGCACAAGGTCACACTTTTGTATGCATTCTTCCCTGCACTGCAGATCGCACGAATGCTTGTGGTTGAGCCAAAACTGCGCTGCACCGCAGGGCAGGCTCTTGCCCATCCTTTCTTCCAGCAGTACTTTGTTGAAGAGGTTCGCCATTTCAGCCCCTACCGCAAGTTCAAGGTCTGTGTAGCTCCACACACTTTTGTGTTCCCTTCAAACTAACATCATTATCAGTCTTCGAGTTATTTTCCTGCTGTTTGCATAACCTTTAACTGAATTTTAAATGTAGAATATAGATGCACGTGACTCGTATTTAGCTTTTACACCACTTTTTGTCATTCTGTTTGAAAGTAAATTTACTTGAATCATCTTTCCTTGATGTAGTCAGGTTCACTATGTCAATAAATTATATTTCGTTCAAAATCATGGTAGATTAGCAAACCTATACATTTTTGGAAAGGTTATAGCATAAGGAAACTAAAAATCAATGTTTACATTTGGAGAGATACCTGTATGGCGGCCATTTTGGATTTTCAAAATGGCCACTGTAAAATACATATTTTGTTCTATTTCTGCCTCGAATTACCCTAAAAACTTTTTCAAATATACTAAACCTATATTTTCAGGGACAAGGAATCCAATGAAAGTATCAAATTAGTGCTATGGGGAATGGTAAGACACGAATCAAAGGTTTTGAATTGCAAAATACTGTCTTTATATTCGCGATAAGTTGCATAATCAAATACATGTTATCATTTTGTACAGGCAGTTAATAACATCAAAATGTGTCACAATAATTCATATCACCAAACATACACAGGCAGTCAGCAAAATCATATATACACATGCAGTCGGTATAACTTCACATCTACACAGGCAGTCAATGACAAAATATACACAGGCAGTCAATGGCATCAAACATACACGATTACAGAATATGCCATTTAGAGTTCGTCATCACTGTCCTGTGTCTCGTATCCGACAATATAGTCCGCATCGTTTTCACAGTCCGTTCCACACAAGCAAAGGTCGGTCAAATTGATTGGCAAATCGAATTGGTCGATCGAATCGAATTCGATGAATCGAATCGAATCGAATCAATCGAATTGGTCGAATGGTCGATCGAAGCGATTGGTCGAATGGTCGAATTGGTCGAATGGAATTGGTCGATTGGTCGATTGGTCGAATTGGTCGAATCGAATTGGTCGGAATTGGCAAATGTAAACATTGATTTTCAGATTTTCCATGTAATAACGTTTCCAAAATGTATAGGTTTGCTAATCTACCATGATTTTGAACGAAAAAACATAGTGAACCTGACTAATGATTTATTAATTTTTATATACAGAGTCTAGGCTCCTGGAAGACCTAAAACATTGAACGGGTCAGGACGCAACAGAACAAAAGGAACAGTAGAGGGAGGGGTGGGGCTGGCGGGGGGGGGGGGGGGGGGGGGTTTGGGGAGGATTGGGGGGTGGGGTAGGGGCACCAACAGTTGAGTTGAAGGACAAAATAGAGGGAGACTTGGACAAACAATGGGTGTGAGAGGAATGGGGTTAGGAAAGGGGTACATGTGGGGATGTGGGCAAAGCAGTTTAATGTGATTATGTTACACAATTTTGAGAGCCATTTGGTCATGTAACTTCGCTCAAGTGTGAATTCTTCTTGAGCAAAACAGCATCTTTATTTAATTAACCTGCCTGTGCTTGTACCGTATGCTTCTGATTACACCATCACCCGTGTGTGCACTTGCGTGCTTCCAGGTTATCATGTTGACGGTGCTCGCCTCGGTGCGCATGTATTACCACTACCGCCGTGTGAAACCGCTCACACCAGACATTGTGCTCCGGGATCCATACGCCATCCGACCGCTGCGGAAGCTTATCGACGCAACTGCCTTTCGCATATACGGGCATTGGGTGAAGAAGGGAGTACAACAAAACCGTGCCGCTCTCTTCGAAAACACCCCACGCGCGGTCCTCGCCGCCCTGACCGCCCAGTCCGAGGGACTTGACGACCTCTTTTAGATCTCGCTTGTCCCTCGGTCTCATCAACACCAAATCGCCTAACTTTCATTTTACCCACTTTTACTCCAAAGTTTCACTCTCAATTCCATTAAAATGATTCTTACGTTAACCTACCTTGAGTGAATTCACTATAAAGCATCGTTTTCATTTACACAATTTAGTCCTCTAATTTAATTTATTTTAACTTATTTAATTGCCATTTGCTGTTTCTTTTATTGGCCTTGCTTTGAATACATGAGGCAATTTTTTTCATTGCAGTTCACTTTTGATCTAACTCTTTTACTTCAATTGCTCTTGGACTTTTATTGCATGATCATAAAGACGACCTTTAATGTATATAATATATAAAACTTTTAATGACCCATGTGCATTGCATATAATTGCATCCAAAAATGTTTTTCATTTTATTGATGAAAGTTGCCTTTAAGTGCATATACGCATGTTGGAGAATGATTTGATGTTTACTTG
Source organism: Myxine glutinosa (assembly GCF_964187855.1). NCBI lineage: Eukaryota > Metazoa > Chordata > Myxini > Myxiniformes > Myxinidae > Myxine > Myxine glutinosa. Next base: position 105,777,822 of record NC_136266.1, read on the forward strand.
TATGCGGCAAAAGGTTGTTCAAAATTAATAACAATAATAAAAACTATATGACGCTGAGATTGTGACTGCATTATAACCCTTTCGATTATATAATCGAAGGGCTGACATCGTCGTGGCTTTTCTTCTTCAGAAGTCGAGAGGACATCATTGTACTCCAGCTATAACTTTATTTCGAACTAGAACCAGAATGGTACTCGGTAGAGCGCATACCGACACCAGGCTGAACGGTTTATGTTTTGTATTCCACTGATGGTCCAGATCTGGATCTGAGCCTGAACCAAAATCTAGTCCGCTTGTTATTGTCACCTACCAACTCGCCCACAAAATGTTGTCATAATCCGCCCATAACTTTTTGAGATATCGTTCCATATATCGTGTTTGGCCCCGTCTCTCAATGGTGAAGAATCACTTGAAATATCTGATTCATGGACGTCGGTGTCCCTCTAAACAGTAAATGTTATGAATTAGACTCATCCAAGGATATTTCCATTATTCCTATATTTTCTGTGAGTCTGCTTTACATTCAGGAACACAATTATGGTAAATCGTTTTGAAATAGCCACTCTTTTGTCTGCTGAAAATTATGTTGAAAAGAAGATTTGAACTTCAGATTTCCTGCTGGTAATAACTGGTTAAAAGTGCCCTAAAAAGGTGTAAACACACATATATATTATATATATATATATATATATATTGTTGCAGACGCGGTTTTGATGTTATTTTGACCGAGCGGTGGTGTATTACCGCGTCCGAACAGTTACTCCCCGATTAGAACCCGATTCCACCCGACGTTGACCAGATCGCACCGCAGATATTCAATCGGGAAACCTCTAAAGCGACCGAAAGAGAATGAAAAGAGAAGAAGACAGAGTACGGAGGAAGAACAGATTTATTATACACACACAAGCAATGGATGGAAGAAGCAGTCACACAGCGAATCGTTAACTTACACTATTCATTTTACTTAACCCCAAGACAACGAGTAGGACAGACGACGTTCACACTTACACAGGGGATATTGCAGGCGGGTAGGGCTTGAGGTGGATTGCTGGAGAGGGAGGCAAGGTCGGAGGCAGCAGCTCTCAATTCCTCGCGGTTCTGGCGGGAAAACCCTCCGTCGCGTATCCGCTGCTGTAGACGTCACGCGCTGGCTCGGCACACCTGCTCCTCTCCTTCTGGTGGAGCCGTCTCCCTCCTTTCAGCGCGTCTCTCCAAAGCTGGTTCCCTTTCCGAGTACCTCTCCTCTTTGGCTTGGAGCGTTTCGCATCTCACCGCTCCTCTTGGTCCCGCCTCTTCGCTCATCTCCCAGGTCATCTCGTGAAGCAGTCCCTTACAGTCGCTTTTATCACCTCGGGCGGAATCAAGCCGCCGGCTGCGAGGGCACGCCTACCGGGTCGCTCACCGCGGTGCTGATTGGCCATGCGACCCTCTGGCTCACTCCTCCCCTCTATGACGAGGTGGAGACACGCCTTTCTTCTCCGAGATTAGCACATGGGCAATGGCGGCTTGCGGGATTGAACACAACTCGCACCCTTTTGAAAGGAACTTTGGAGAGCGGAGATGTTTGGGGAAATTGCAAGGGCCTACGCTTATTTTGTTTGATACAATGCAAAGTCAATCTAGTGGGAAACACATATTTAGCCTACATGGAATAAGGAAATACACTATTTAAAAAGATATATCGTGACCTGCGTGTAAGTTTCATGGAATTAACTAGGAGGACGGCTGCGACCATTATTTACATTACGAGGGTGTTTACACATAACAAAACCATACTTTTTTACATTCGTTACACTTCCTCCAAAATTGTTACACTTCTTAAAAACCGTTACACTTCTCAAATTCGTTACCCACTTCTCAAAACCGTTACAATATATATATATATATATGTATATATATATATATATATATATATATATATACTGTATATATATATATATATATATATATATATATATATATATATATATACATATATATATATATACACACAGCGCATGCACAAAAGGCCTCATTTAGCTTTCATTTTGAAGGTCGCGTATTAGTTCACTCTATCTGTCTGACAGATGTCAGTTTATGCTCGAGTAACTACTTAATTTTTTTTTTTTTTTTTTTGTATGCAAGATCGAGACTCGTGAAAGAGCTAACAATCACACAAAAAGTCAAACCGACACATAAAACATACGGGGAGCGGTAGACGAGGGGTTTGAGAGGGGGAAGGACACAAACACAACATTTGAGAGCAGGGACATCGAGAGATCTGTGGGAGGGAGAGGGCTTGGGGGGAGGTAATTTAAATTGAATTTCACATTTTGAACACCATAGAACTCGAACCTGCAGTTTAGCAACACGTACTTTGGCCTTGAATTTGGCAAATTGTATGGAATCTCGTCTCAAGTGCACATGCACAGTCAGTATAGCAAATGCGTACACACGATGCGTATATACCAAGATAGCTTGGACGTATGCACACTCGCCTCTAAGCTCTCTAGCCTGGGTTTGAATGCTGACTCAACTATAAACTGTCATCCCCGTGTTTCACAGGCAGGGTGATTCATCAATGTGTGCACCATCCCTTGGATGGACGTTAAACTGGCTTTCTGTGCGCCAACATTCGTTGGTGGACATTAAATAACCCACTGTGCACTTCGAGAAGAGTAGATGAGCTATCACCGACACCCTGAGTAAATTCCAAATTTCTACCCTAACCAACAGAGGGCACTGCATCAGTGGAACAGCTGCGTCCTCAACCATTGATGCATACGAACGAAAGAAGTCTGTCAATCTGTCAAACAAAATTGAAAATCATTCGAAAGAGGAAACACTGTTTTTGGAAACGTTATAAAGAACACAAAGCACAGGCACGAGTAACTAATTTAACGCGTTAATATAAGGTGGTGTAAAAGACACATTTTCGGCAAAAGACACTCCCACAGACACACACATCAATGGCAGTAAACTCAAAACGTTTTGTTTTTTTCCAGGGTTAAATGTTTTATTTTATTTGAATTTAATTATACATTTGAACACTGGAACATAATTCACCCTGTTTGCAATTCCAAAAAGCTTCAGTTTAGCAGTATACCCGGGAATTTTTTTACGCCATCTCGGCCAATCAAATTTGCCGTGCGCTCTGAGAGCGGTCGTGCTCGGAAACGCAAAGCAAGATTTGAAAAGACCTTTGGTTCCCAATTGAAATGGTTCCCATGTCCTTTTTGTCAAGGCTGCACGCGGTAATAAGGTAGTCTATGAACTCTATAGTTACCTTTGCTGGAGGAGGGTATTGCATTTGGGTCTGTTTGTTTTGTCTGCACAGAATGTGAGTATGTGTATGAATTGAATTAGACCCTTAACAACTCTAAGACCCCGAGGAGTTCTATAAAGAATATTAAGTTCTCAACCTGCACGAACGCCATAACGATACGATTCCATCACACAAGGAAATTAGACGCAGGAGGAAGTGATTCGGCCCATCATGCCCCGCGCCACATCAACTTAAATGACACAATATTCACAGACACACACACACACACACACACACACACACACACACACACACACACACACACACACACACACACACACACACACACACACACGTACTTATATACACATATACACATATATACATACACACACACACACGTATACACACGTATACACACACACACATGCAGACACACACACACATATATATATATATATATATATATATATATATATATATATATATATATATATATGTATATACACAAACACACACACACACACACACACACACACACACACACACACACACACACACACACACACACACACACACACACACACATACATATACACACACATACACACAAATACACACACACACATATATAAACACATACTCACACACACACACACATATACACACACACACACACACACATACACATACACACACACACACACACACACACACACAGAAACGGCTCAACCCACATTCCTTCCCTTGGAGAGGCCTGGATAACATCTCCTCTGAATGATAAGGGTTTGGGAATGACAAGGTCTTGCTCCCACATTATTCCCTCACATTCAGCACTGCCCCAGGATAGGATCACGGTGGGAGGCTGTTGAAGCCCACTTTTGTCCTTTGTCTAAGTTCACCTCTTTAGCGGAGACTTTTTCTATTATCCTGCCTATATAAAGACACACACTTTGTGAGTTCCTTTAGAGGTTTTGGGACGCATGCTGTTCTTGTAGCTGTATGTACCAAAGCCTGTCCACAGCTGTGTGGTCGTTCAATAAACTGCTTGTTACTCCTTGAACTCAAGTTGTGGATCCGGGTTCGATTCCCAACAACTGGTGTCAGGAGTGGGATACAGCTCAAGGCAAGATCAGAGAAGTGGGCTCTGCGAGACGGAGAGGGGAGGCTGGTGCCAGCACTCTGATTTGTCTAAGGTGAGAATTTTATGCCAAAGGGTTATTCCAAATTTGAGCCTCTCTCTCTCTCCCAGATTTTTGCCCGCTTCTTTGCTACCGCCTGTGCCTGTATCACGAACAAATTGTAAGTGAAGGCTGTTTTAGCCTCGGAGTAACGGGCTGATTATTGATCTACCAGGGATAACGTTAAGGGATAGATCTACCAAGGGTAACGCTACGGGGTAACGTTACGGTTAGCAAGGAGAGGGGGAAAGTGAGGTTAGGCAGCCATAGGCAATGCCGGTAACCAAGAACTTTCCAGGAAGGATCAGCCCAGAGCAATAAGATGGGAAACAGATCAGGGAAGGAGGGGGAGCCCCTCAGGAATACCCCGGCATTTTTCATGTTTAAGAAACATTGTTATGCCGCTGTAAGACCAGGGAAAGCATGGACTGGGCTAACAAAGGATTTGAGTGATCCATGGCCAGAGGAGGGATCATTTGTGCTAGACAAATTGGAAGCGCTGTATGGATCTCTAGATAAGCTAGAGAAGGAAAATAAACACTTCCCACCCGATTATTGGAAGGTGTACGGGTGGTGGAAGGAGGTAGCAATGAAACGACAGGCAGCCTCAAAACAGGCTAGCCTGGCAGGAGAAGTGCTGAAACTTCAAGGGCAAATAAAACAAGCAGATAAATTACAGGATAGAACAATTAAGGAAATAGTCAAGCAAGTGAACCAGCTACTAATGCCGCTGGTTCAGGATCCGGATCAAGACCCTGCGGAAGGGGAGGTAGTTACCAGGCCTCTACCCTCCCAAGACCTGAGCCCTGTCCCCGGGCCCCAGGCACCACCTTTCCTACCCCCGCCCCTGTTCCCCCAGGGGTTAGACCCCCAGAGAATTAGACAAGCCGTCCCCCAGGTTCACCTTAGCCCGGGTAATCCACTTAAAGGACAAGGGGCTAACGGGGCGGACAGCGGAATGGACACCCCTGGGTTCCCACCTCTGATAGGACCAGGAGGACTATACCCCTCGCTGGTAGGGCTCACTGAAATGGAGGACCCACAGCCTACAGTCGGGATGTGTCCCCTGAAAACCGTAGGTATAAGAGCGGGGAGACCCGTTAACGTCAGGGTACCCTGGAGAGAATCAGATTTGACGGCCATGCAAGAGCGGGTGAGAGCCTTGCTGGCAGATCAGCCCAGTCAAATACCTGAATTTATGTGAATGTGGATACAAAATTCAAACTCAGATTGGCGGGACGTCTGTCATATGGAAAAAGCTATATTGCCCGCGCGGGTGTGGGACCAGGCGAAAATACACGCACGCTGGCCAAATGCGGCACCACCCCCGACCCAAACCCTTGCCGATTGGAACGCCCTTGTTGACCTACTGCTGACTGGGGTATACACCGCACTGATGCCAGCCGCGGGGCCAGACTGGAATAAAATATATGGCCTAAAACAGAAACACGGCGAAGCAGCGATGGACTGGAGAGAAAGGGTAGAGAGGGCAGTGTTAAAGTGGAAAGGACTGGGCCAGGTGCGGGTGCAAGATCTCCCTCGCGCTGTAGTGAACAACTTTATGGTAGAAGGGATGAGACCGGCAATTAAGAAACGCATCCAAGCAGCCATAATTGGGTGGAGAAATACCCCGACCGACCAGCTAGTCGAGGCAGCCGAACAATGTGGCGACTGCGACGATAAGAAGGCTGATGTAAAGGAGGACATATTGCAAATGTTAGTCCAGGAAAAACGGGCCCAACTTAATCAAATTAAGAAGGGAAATCGAGATCATGTACGTGCCCAGAATCGGAACACCAAGGTAGATCCCAACGAAGAATGGGGCTGCGATAATGAAAACGAAAATGACTGATGACAACGACAATGGACAAGTCGACATGCGGACCCAGGGGCCCCCTCCCCAAAATTGGAACACCCAGGGGCCCCCTCCCCAAAATTGGAACACCCAGGGGCCCCCTCCCCAACATTGGAACACGCAAAGCTCCCCTCCCCAGAATTGGACCGCACAAGGACCCCCCTCCCAGAACTGGTATCCACAGGGACCTCCTCCCCAGAGCTATGGGCCTTCCCCAAATTACTGTAACCCTAATGGGATGAGTGGGAATTGGCCACCACAATGGGGACAGCAGAACCATCAGCCAGTTAGGCATCCGAAACGACCGGGTCCGCGTAACAACAGCGGACACCCCGCACCCTCAGCTCCACCGATTCAGCAAGGGGCGTGCTTTCTTTGCGGACAGATGGGACATTGGAAACACGCCTGCCGAAAGTTAAGTCAGGGGCCCCTGCCACAAGGAAATCAAGTAGCCTATTGACGGGACGACTGCAGGTCGCCCAAGGAATGCCCCCTTTTGACTATGACACCGACAGAGGAGCCGACGTTGACTCTGGACGTGGATGGACAACAACTAGATTTTCTTGTTGATACGGGGGCGACCCGCAGTACTATTAATGAAGGGCAATTGCCATCCTTGCGCCCCACACATAAGAATGTTCAAATAATGTGCGTTTCGGGCTTGCCCCAAGCGCTTCCTATTTCAGAGGAAGTGAGAGTGGTGTGCGGCCCGCTAGAGGCTAAACATGCTTTTCTAATGACCACCACCGCCCCAACAAACTTGTTGGGACGGGATTTACTTTGCCGTTTGGGTTGTCAAATTTCATGCACAGAACAGGGAGTTTTTGTCGATGTCGTGGAATCCAAACGCGACCTGCTAATGGTGGCAATTGTCTCGCCCCGGCCCCACCGCATATTGGTGGAGCCTGGACGAAGGGGCTTTGGCCACTTGGACACACGTCATAGATACAGTGTGCTCCGGAAGCGAGGGTTGCGAGATTGGCTATGACTACATCGAATTACAATGGACATAAAGGACAATCCACCCCACTGCACGGCTTATTACGATGCCAGGGGCGATAACGAAGACTACAGAGAAAGGGTAAAGGGGTCGATAGGTAAGCGTTCGGACTTACGCTTATCAAATATATGGATTGGATGGGAGGGAATAGGCGTCGAGGTAGCCCTAACCACGGATCAGCGTGCGTTGTCTCAATACCCCGCAGGAGTGGACGCCCATGTCACCCTCACCACCGCCAAAGGATGGCCGCCGGAAAGTGTAGGCTGGATGGTGGGGCGCTTACAAGAAACTCCATGCAATGGCCATTATATGGTAGGCCATTGGACATTGAGGTCGCTCGCCAATGACGAAGGGTATTTGATTACCCTTAGGAGTCAGAACAGAGAAGGAAAATTTGAAGAGGCAGACCTGCCCCCAAAGGGCACCCATGTTGTGCGAGTGGTATCTAAGAGCCTGGGCGAGTCCGGTGACCTTTTGGAGGAGGTTCCGGCCGACTTGTGGTCCCAACATAACAACCATGTCGGGCGAATTCGCGATGCCGAACCTCTGGTAATACCAGTACAACTGGGGATGCCCCTCCCAAACGTGAGACAATATAAACTGCGGCACGAGGCCGATGTGGGCATAGAGCCAGTGATTCAATCCTTGGTGAAACAGAAAATAATTGTAGAAACTAACAGCCAATGCAACACACCAATTTTGCCAGTAAATAAACCGATGCAAGACAAATGGAGATTCGTACAGGATCTGAGGGAAGTGAACAAAGTACAGACTTGTAGGCCATGGGGCATAGGGCTAAAATGTGCTCAATTTGACAATTTCGTGCAACAACGCAGGGGATTACTTAAAATTGCTATAGATGGGTTGGGGATGTGCTCCTGAACAAGAAACACCATGTCCCCAGACACCAGGGGTGCTCATTAATTATTAACGCGCACTTGATGAAAATGCAAGTAAATATATATTCATCAACTATACGTTACTGCATTTTCTTTTATTTCTGGATAGTTTGAGGAGTAAAATGAAAAAAATTGATTGTGATATTGTTTCTAGACCTCCTTTTCACTAAAATACACCAATAAACATGATATTTTTGTATCTAGATAGTCATAGCGATAAGTTGAAAATGAATCCAATCTGAAAATATGGTCCGCCGCAGCTGAAACACATGTTGTGCCGCAAATAAATCATTTTTATTTTACTTTTTTTAAATTAACTTCTCACTTCTACCTTCTATGATCAGTTCATCTTCTTTGATTTGAAGAATGGCAATGAGTGGCAGTTGACGGCTGACTCCTTTTACTTTTTAGAAGATTCATTTTCAACTTATTTATTTAAAACAGTACAACATGTATACATTACGCATGTCATGGAAAGTGCTTGCATGATTAACAGTGTTTAAGAGTACTGTTACTTTTGCTTCGTTTCCATGTTCAATACATAATGTATACATGCCAGGATAAGGCAGACAGACATAAATAATTGAGACAATCAAATTTGTTTATGATATCCATTACATTATAATTTACATCATTGTTCAATTTACAGCTTTCAAGTTTGAGAAATTTGTACTATTAACTATATTCACAGGTATAAGGTCGAAATCATGAACACAGGACTTTCATTTAAAAAATGATTGTACTTAAGAATAAATTAATTTTAAACATGTCAACCACACATAGATGACAATCAGTGAAAAAATCACTGATCATCCAGGATTCGAACCTGGGAACCTGCGCTTTACTAGTGCGACGCCCTAACCAACTGAGCTATACGATCAGATGGAGAAGAATGGATGATTTTAAATCAATAGGTCTTCAGTTCTAGTCCCGTTCCTCTAACATCCTATCATCTGAGAAGCGTATTGATTTAAAATCATCCGTTCTTCTCCATCTGATCGTATATTTCAGTTCAACTTCAACTTCAGGTTAGAGCATCTTACTAGTAAAGCGGAGGTTCCCAGGTTCGATCCTGTATGATCAGTGATTTCTTCACTGATTGTCATTGATGTTGTGTGGTTGACATGTTTAAAATTAATTTATTCTTAATTTATTCTTATGATATTAACCCACACGTTTAAGCTTCGTTTCTATATGATTGTACTTGATATCATATTTTTGATGCATTTGACATTTCATTATTTACGACTTATCTATGAAATGAAACTTCCATTTGTTTTACTTAGTTCTAACAGTTAAGTTTACATTTCTTTCCCATAACTCTATTTCCAAAGAGTGTCCATGAATGGTTTGTAAAAAGACAAGTCAAATAACAGTATTAACACCCAGATAAGATGTGGTTTATCAGTATTGGGTTGATATGAGCAATGTCATTCAATTAACGAAAAGTACCTTGTAAATTGTAATGTATGAAATAAAACGTACTTTCAGTGAAAATGTTATTGCCGCTAATGCCTACAATAAAATATATTTCAGATAAAATATGATTTCTCATGTAGTATTATTTCAAGTTGACAAAATGTGTTTTAAAGGTAATATATAGTGGCAACTCTTTAACATGAAGTTGTTTGGATCTTATGATTTAGTTCATGTTTAAAGGAATTATCAGGTTATATTATAATGTAGAAAATAAGTTTGGAATGAAAAAAAAAAACTTCCGTGTTATCATGAATTTCGTGTTAACAGAGTTTGTGTTACGGAGTTGCCACTGTATTATACAGTGTTTTATACATATGCTTTATCTATCAAACACAATGGCACATTACATTTTTCTATAGATACATGTACCACAAGAGTCAGTCTGATTGAATGTGAATTGTATGAGAAGAAAATACAACATTTATCATAAAAATGAAGATTGATAAATTCATATGACCTCAAAAAAAGGAACTTCACCTCAATATTCTTCTTCATCAGAACCAGCTTCTTCCTCTGGCTCAGCAACTGGTTCATCGGATACAATTTCACCATTCTCGCATCCAGTGCATCTACAGAGTTCTGTACATTGCATACCAAGCTCACTGCAGCATGTTACGTCAGCCACTGACTGCACGTCATCTTTGAGTGCACGCTTACATTTTCCCTTCTTGCAGCTACAGTGTACTAGCTCCAGGATGTCATCAGGAGCAGGTGGAAGACTACACCAGTCCACTTCCAGAGAAGGTGTTCCATCAATCTCTTCAACTTTCCATCCTGATTCACTGGGAGCTGGAATTTCTGGCAGCTGTTCTAGGCAACGACGAAATATACCAGCTTGGTAATTAGCACGCATGATGTGTTTGATGAGAGAATCTCTGTTTGGTGGAAGGGATTCTCCAGCATGGACACCAAGTCGAAACTTATCATATCTGGCCTCGTTGACGGTTTCTGCTTTCTCCTGCCCATATACATGGCAAGCAAATCGCTCCAGTCTAGCAATTAGGTCATCTGATGGAGTGAATGACACCCCAAGCTCTTGAAAGGTTTCTTTGTACTTGTCATACTTAATCATTAGCTTGTAAGGTGTGACTTTCCCTTTTCCTCTGAAGGCGCTAACTGAGTCGCAACCAGTAAACGGGTGAAATCCCACAAGCGCAGATGTTACATCAGTTCCCAGCTGGCTCTGTAGAGATGTCATATCAAGAGTTCGTACCTTATCTTTGACACCGGTGTGAAACAGTAGAGGCACAGTAAACTGATGAGCACAACCTAAACTAATTATGAAGACATCAGTGTCCTGGCATTTGATGACAATTGCTGGTGAATGCGTTCTATGCGCTGTGTCAGTTTCTTGTAGCCTTTTCTGTGCATAATCGGCATGCAAGAGGATTCTGGTGTCCGCTTCCTCATGACTGCAACGAAGCTCTGGAATTACTTCTGAGACTACCATGCCATTCTCAATCCCGAGGGCATGACATAGCTCTCCATGTGCGATGTACACCTTCACATTTCTGTAAGAGTCAGGAGGGCACTGTTGCCAAACATGTAGAAGATACTCCACGAATGCTTCCTTGTTCTCACTGGCACTGAGGAACTTCTTCCATTGGATTGGTCGCTTCTGGTTGGTGTTGTCCACCTGAATCCGTATAATCTGAACTCCTGTAGCAGCACGCCGCTTTCTTTCTGCATTCTTGATGCTCATTCTTGGGTAAGTGTCAGTGACAAAATGAATCTCTTTGGAATTCTGACGTACTGCTAGCTTCACCACTTTATCAAACAAATCTTTTGCTAACAGATGAAAGGTAGCTGGTGCAGATGAACGCAATGCCTGTAGCATAGCCATACCATCTATGATCCAAACACTTTCTTGTGGAATGCTGTCCACAATCACTGTTGGCTCAGCAGATTTCTGCAGATGGTGCATGATTGAAGCCTTGTCTGTCTTCACTAAAGTTCCTAGTTCTGTTGCTATAGGTAATGGCAGCGGACCAAGGCAGTAGGTCATCATGTGGCGTAAATCAACTTTACGCACCTTGGAAATAAATATCAGTCTTGCAAAAAGTTTTCTGTCTGCTTTCAAGGTGATAGTTTTCCCCTTCACTCTAGTTGTGGTTGTCTTTTTTGCCGTCTCAAACGTAGCAAGCTTCATTCGCTTTATTGGATCGAAGAAAGAGTCGTTTTCCACCTGTAGACGATCTTTGCAAAACAAAGTAAAGCTCTTAGTACCTTTATCATAAGCTTCCAGTAGGTCTTCTTGTATCTTGTCGGATGCTACAACGCCTGAAGACAGATGAATCAGCTCATTACCGTCAACTTCAAATGGATTGACCATACTTCGTATTGTGTTGACGACAGCTTCAACATCTTGTTCGTCACGTCTGACGCGAGTTTGATCAAGGTCTTTCCTGGATCTTGCTTGGTTTTCCTTCCCAGCCATTTCCTTACACTTATTGGTGATAGCTGAGCACTCATGTTGTGTAAGTAGCCATCGCAGGACAGCCCCATGGTTAGTAGTGAAACCAATCAATCCTCCCTTTGTTTTAGCATCCCTGTTGCATGTCTGCTCAATGCACATGTCGCACTCTATTTGAGCGAAACCATATTCCTCTTGACGTTGGACAGCAAACTCTCCATCAACTAATGCCACATAAGCCGAGAAGTGAGTTTCAGGCAGATCGCACATTTCAAGGTAGTAAGCTGATAGATACCGTGAATAGTTTGGCCTATCGTAGGCAAACATCCAGGGGAGGATCTTCCTCACAATGCACAAGTGGAGTTCCCAATTCCCTGTCCTTGTAGCTCTAGTGAGAAGCATCACATTCTCAACACAGTCAATATAGTCAGACCAAAATGCAAATGTTGGACACTCCAAGCTCTTCTTCTCAATGAAAGCCTCAAACGATGACACTAGGTCCTTGAAAGAGTCGCTGTCTATGGCATCAGATATCTCCTTCTTGTTGTATCTTAAATGCAGCCTGTTCATGACATCAGTTGCTTTTGTCTGTTCTTCTTCACTAACACTGTCGAAGTAGGCTTCCCACTGCAAATACCTCAGAGCATCATGCATTAATTTATGCGCTCTCATGCTTCGATTGTAGTGATGGCCATTCATTACGCCTACAATTGATCCCTCTGCAATGACACCAGCCTCAATAAGAATATCTGAGAGCCCTGCATCTTTGAACCGCTTGCCTATGCAAGCAAGATACGTCATCTTTGTATGGAACATCCCTAGACGAATGACTATCCTCTTCTTGAATACATCATTGCACCAACGTATTTGTTGGGCCTTTGCATAAATTGCCTGGTCAAAGACGAGTACCACTACATACTGTTCAAGATTATCTGCATACTGGAGAGACCTGATTAGAATAGTCTGGACAGTGTCCATCTCAGTTGGGCTGGCATTTAGAACTGGGAGATATCCGACTACAGACTTGACTGGATACATTGTAGTTAGGAATGTATTAAACCCTGTCCATCCAGGAATGCCATCAAATTTGTACTTCAACATGTTGTATGCCGTCTTGACTGCTGGCTTGGTCTTTAGCAGGTTCATGATTGTTCTGGTCAACATCTACTGTGGTACCAAGGCAGGGAGGTCCCCTTTTCTTCCCATATCCCATGAATGGACAGATTTCAGTGGGAGGAGCTTGAATTGTTCTTTGCCTGGTACTTTTCAAAGATGGTGTTGTAGAAATCTCTACAGGTAATTCACTTGGTCTTTGTATCATTATACCATTAGTACTGTGCGTAGTCCCCTTGCCAGACAGTGTTTCTTCCCCGAAATCTATATTATCCCAGACTATAGTGGTGAATTTCCCCCTCTGTATATCAGGTGGTAAGTTCATATCCCCCATGCTGATTTGGCGCTGTGCAAGAGCTGTATTGTACTCCATTAAGGTTGTCTGTGAAATGCAATGCCCTAGCCCATTTATAATCCCTATTACGCTGGCGGAACCTGTCAGGTGGCGGATCGCGGTTGCTACTGCATAATGCTTTGGCATGGGTCGTTTTCCTTTTGAGGCCAAGAAAATTATATCTTGCGAAATTGATAGCAGCCTTCTTTGTTTGTCATCTGGAACTTCTACAAAGTCTGCACCATCCGGCTCACTGGATACACCTATCAGCCAAGCAAGGAAGTTGAACAGTTGAAAAGGAACCTCTGCCTTTACTTTATCTTCTGTTAGGTCGTCAGAAGTAGGTGGCCATGGTGGTGGTGAAGATGGCTTATTGGAGACAGCAGCCTTTATGATAAGTGCAGCGCTATACAGCATGCGTAAGTCGTCATTTGTGGGTGGTACTTTGGATTCTGAAACAGTTGGTATACTCTCCTCTTCATTATCTGTGCTGTCATCTGTTAAACTCCCTGCTGTATCGTCTACCAAGTCCTCGGCCAAATTTTCTGCTGATAGACACTCACTAAACACAATGTCACTCATGTTTCTACTTTTGGCTTTGATGAAGACTAACTGTGGAAAGCTTTTCTGTAGTCGCGTCTTCAGATGCCATGTTCGATATGGTGCATCGATGCCGCTGACATCTTTAATGGCGCGGATAAATATCTTATTGAGTTTACTCAATGTAAGAATTTCTTTGCCTATAATTAGATGCTTTCTGATGGTGTTTTGGCTGAATTTGTCAAAAGCATCAATATAGCCATTTTGAACTGGGGTCAATGGCTTGCCAGGTTTACTCAAAAATCTTGTGTAGTTCTTGTAGCAGCCATGATGGTACTGAAGCTCCCTGGCAACCAAGTCCTCCCCTTCTATTTGATGCAGCATTTGTACATCCTCTTTTGCTTTTGCAGCCTTTCAAAGTTGACCTCCACTGATGAGTTCACATTTTACTAGCCTTACCATTGACCTCTTTCCTGAGATGTGACTGCGCTTGTATTGGTTGCTATGGCAGAAAATGCACTCTTCAGGAAACATATGTCGCCTGCTCCAATCTCTTTGGCTGCTGTTTGCATCTGAGGAACGCAACATTCTCTTTCTGCTGGGCTCTCCACTGCTTTCACTAACTACAACTGGACTATCGTCAAGTTCGTTCATGTCTGTCCCAGCATCTGCATTAAACAGAAGGAAGAAACAAATTTTGAGTGATTAGAATTTAACTTTTTTTCAACAAATATGAAACATGTATTTATTTTCTTCCTACCTACCAACCATTGAATTATTGTCTAAACATAAATATACACAATTGTTTTCATTTTTTTTCTTCCAGTTACTTGTATACCCAATTTTTTCTGACAATATATTAAAATATATATATAATACAACAATTATATTTTTGTTTGGCCTTTAGGATATCATGGGATGGAACGTGCAATTTGATGCAACAATAAAAACTCGTGCCATCTCACGTTGGTATTTGCCCCAAATAAAGCCGGCAGCATCATCCATGCATTGACAAAATAGCGGTCACACTCAAAGTAACTGTGCAAGTAAACATTTGCACCTTAAAAGTATACATGCACACTGTGCACAAAAAATTGTCGATAGCTCCGCCGTCTTCCAGGATTTTTTGAGAAACTGTTTAGAACAAAGTCCACATGTTATTTTTTTAAATTGTCGATAGCTCCGACGTCTTCAAGGATTTCTCGGGAACTGTTAAAAACAAAGTGGGGTTTTTTTTCCGCCACCAAGACGGCAAAGTGTTTTTTCATATCTAATGTATTTCATTGATATTCAGTTGTTGTTTTTCTACTCAGATCAGTGAGTAAATTTTCTTTTTTGCCTCAATAGTAGGTGACGTTTTTTTTCTTCAAAAAACTTCCATGTCCCCCCCCCCCCCCCCCCCCCAAGAATCTATTGGTGCATCCCTTGTTATACATTTGTACACGCTTTGCTAGTAAAAATATTAATGACCATGACCACCGCGCAAAAAAACAACAACAAAACAAAAATACAAATAAACTCAACATGTGTTTATTGTTTATAATTATAGAGTTTAAAATTTTGCAAACATCTGTCTTTTTTAGTAACAAATATCAAATCATGGTTTTTTTAACAACTCCGACAAGGTAAACATACTTTTTATTACCATCATTTACAGGACAGTAAGAAGTACCTACCGTACAATTTAGTAAAAATGTGTAGTCTACATGTACAAAATTATTTCTTAATTCTTTGTGGATCCTAAAAACTGTAATGAGGTGTGACATGAGCCTGATGACATAAACCACAATATCCCCACATATCATGATACTATTACTAAAGTAAAAGAGCATGCTTGCAATAGTACGATTTGTATTATAAATTGTAGTCTTGAAATAGATAAACAAAATCATAAAATGTACATTTCATCATGCATGACTTGCTGAGTCTGCTGTACATTTGTCAATTGAATTTGAAGATACTACTCTTCTAAGGCCAACTCCAAATCTTCCGGAACTTGTTACTAACTTGCTTGAATCAAGCATGATGATTTATTTGATCATGATATATGGCAATGTAATGTGAATTCTATCATCACGATCAGATTCTATCATCATGATCATGTCTATGTTTGCAGAACAATTGAAACTTTTGGCTAAACTTAAAGCTTACTAAAAAAATTACTACATAATCATATTAACTTACCATGAGATGTAGATGTTTCGGTCTTTTTCTCCTTCAGCCTGTTCACTTTACTGATGTCACAAAAGCGACGTGAACAATCATAATGGTAGCCAATGTTGGGATTTTCTGGTTTGGCTTCAATGCAGGATTGTGTATCGGCAAAATCAAGCCCCAGCTTTACCGCACAGTCGGCCAGTAAATCGCGTTCTTTACAGTCATAGAGCAACCATTTACTCGCAAATTCAACAAAGCGGGCCCAGTTTTTATCATTGAATTGAATGAAATTGCTTTTAGTTTTATGGACAACATGCATCACGCAAAATTTGGACGAAAATTGAACAGGTTTTCCTGTCACTGCCGAAGCAATGGGCGTCGCCATCTTGGTTTGTCAGCTACCGAACGGAGCTTAGTATGAGCTGCGTGATTGGCCAATTACGGCACCTGACGTATCTGGAGCGCTCATTCGCTGAATTTATCACGTGAACAACCTTGTCCGCGAATTTTAAACCTGATTTTTTTATCGAAATTCTTTCTTTATTTGTATTTTAATGTGCAGGTATATTTATTGGGGACATTATTATATCGAATGGAACGAATATTTTGCTGATTTTCATGAATAAATCAAGTAATCCCCATTCCTGTTGCACGAAAAAGTGGATTTTAATGGTATGCCCCATGGCCTATTGGCATTAAATATGGAATATATATTTTTTCTTGACTTGGGTTTACTTTCTTAACTCAGTATATCAATCTAGTGAGTTTGTTTTACACTTTGGTGATTTATTTGTTAAAAGAACCATGTCACTGATTGTCTGTCGCAGCAAGAAGTCAACAACAGGATTATATCACAGGTGGCGTGGCAAAATGTACGGACAGGTGCATTTGACGATCGGCTTCACAGTCGGGTATACAAGGGTTGTTGCGTTCTGTATTAGTGGAAAACAACTGCTGCACGTCTCCAAAAATTATTGCCGCTTCCTCTGGAGATGGTCCGTCAACTCGACAATGCTGTTTGTCATGGAGTGGTGGCTTTACGAAATTACAGCATGAAAGAGCGTGCTATTGCTCGGCAGTATGGCACCACTCAAGGTCAGGTGTCAAAGATCCTGAAACGAAATGCTCAGAGGGGTGTCCCCACTCCAATACCGAGGCCAGGAGGTCCCCGCAGAACCACAAGGAGGGATGATCGCCAGCTGCACCGGTTAGTCCGCAATGGCCGTACCAAGTCAGCTAATCGGCTTAGGGCTGAGTGGCAGCAACTGACAAATGTGCCTGTATCCAGAAGGCGAGTCAACCAACGACTGATTCAAGCAGGCTATCGTGCCAGGCGTCCCCTGAGAAAGCCACGCCTGACCAGACAACACTGCCAGCGCCAATTGCAGTGGGCCAGAGAGCACCGTCAATGGCAGCCAGGACACTGGAATCATGTGATCTTCAGTGACGAGTCTAGATTTCTGGTCTATCGTCAAGATGGCCGCGTCCGAGTGCACAGACAAGTGCATGAAGCCTACAACAAAGATTGTATAGTGCCAAGAGTCCAAGCTGGAGGTGGTGGGGTGACCGTTCGGGCTGCTTTTCATGCAGGGGGCAAAACTGACCTGGTTGTTCTGAATGGAAACCTGAACCAGTTCAAGTACAGGGCCATTCTGGAAGAAACATTGCTTCCATTTGCTCGTGCAGCCTTTCGATGAAACTTTGTCTTCCAAGATGACAATGCACGGCCTCATCGTGCTCGCATGATCCAACACTTTCTTGCTGACCGTGGTATAGAGCATATGGAGTGGCCTGCCATGTCCCCGGATATGAATCCGATAGAGAACTTGTGGGCAGAATTAACGCGTCAAATCGACCACTTGGACCAGCAGCCCACCTCTGTGCGTGAATTACAGCAGGCTATTGTCACTGCATGGCAAGCAATTCCTGTCCAAACCTTGGCAAATCTCGTGAACAGCATGCCTCGACGTGTACGTGCTCTCCTGAATGCTCGTGGGGGTTACACGAAGTACTGAACTGTAATTTTACTGTCGGTAATCCCAGTCGTAATTTAACTTTTGTTTTTGTTACAAAAAAATTTGGCTAATGTGCAAAATAAAGAGATACTTCTGGAAAACGTACAGAAGTTTAACACAGTACTGTCCATGAATTGAGTTCGATATCAGTTTACATCACTTTCAAGGATCAATTTATTTGTTTCGAAATGTCAAATGTGGTTTTTGTTTCTTTTGAAGGTCACATTAACAAAATCTAGAATAATTTCAACATAATTCCAATGAACTTTTGGTTCTAAGACATCTTGAAAGGTAAGTTCACCCCCACAAAAAAATATTCCATATTAAATGCCAAGTCTGTAATACGAGGCATACACCCAGTAGTACCAAATCCGGATGGCCTTATGACATCTATCCCACCGGACGCGACACACTTCACTGTTATTGATCTATGTTCCGCCTTTTTCCCCGTACCTATTGCACCCGAGTCACAATATTTGTTCGCCTTCACCTACAGAGGGCGCCAGTACACCTGGACGGTGTTACCCCAAGGGTTCTCCGACAGCCCCACCCTGTTCTCCCGAGCGTTGCACCGTGACCTAGCGGATGTGGAACTAAAGGGGGGATCGGTGTTGTTGCAATACATTGATGATTTGTTAATTTGTTCCCCCTCCAAGGAAGCTTGCTAAAGGCCTTGGCGGCCTAGGGCCACAAGGTAGGACGAAAAAAGCTCCAATTCATACGGAATGTCGTAACCTACTTGGGTCATGCCATTTCGCATGGGAAACGAGAACTGGACGCTGGACGGGTGACTGCTATCATGGAGATGCCGCGGCCGAACACACAACGGGGAATGTTGCGCTTCCTAGGTATGATGGGATACTGCCGTACTTGGATAATTGACTATGCGCTGCTTGCTAAACCACTGTACGAAGCTACCAAATCAGAAGAGCCGACCCATTTGTTTGGACGGACGACTTGATGTGCTGTTTCAAGAGTCTGAAAAAGGCATTGGTTACGGCACCGACTTTAGGACTCCCCGATTATGTGAAACCATTCACCCTTTACACAGGAATTCTGGTCCCTTGAGCGACGAGGCTTGCTTCGATCTCTCCACGGCATCAAAGTTTTAGTGTTTTCCCGTTCGTCTCTTTGTCAAATTTCCGCTGGGTATTTTGTTGTGTATGTGTTATTGTGTGTTTCTATTTGGTTTTGGTTTTGTAGTTGTTGCAAATTTGTGTGTAATTAGTCGTTTTTTTTGTTCGCGCCACGTGCGTGGCCTGGTCTCTCCGGGCTCCCTCCCCCCCCCCGTCAGTGTTTTGTGAATATGGGTTCTTTCCTTCATAGTATTTGCTTGTTTCTTTGATTTTCTTTTCTCCCCCCTACCTCTCACGAACATCTTACCCTCTGTCCAGCGTTTTGAAAACAGAACAAACAAATAAACAAACAAAAAAATTCTATATTAATGCTTTCTCTCCTCCCGGACACATGCATGTTCGCTCTCCTCCTCGTCTCGCCTTGTGCCCCACCCCCTACATCTCGTTTTTCTTCCACCTCTGCTCCTGCTTTCTCAAATCCACGTTCTCACTTAGAGACTTTTCCCAGATTGTTTTTCATGGTTTTGTTTAAATATTATTTAAATATGTTTAAACCGCAGCCGTGATGCTGACGCCGCCCCCCCCTCCCCCCCCCCCCCAGAATTTCCATGTTTTGAACGTTTCCCAGTGTGTACCCTGGATTAGAATAGGTACACCGTATCCCTGCGTGTCGTAAGAGACGACTAAGAGGGTTGGCGTCAGGAAGGGCATGCGGCCATAAAAACATTACCTCAAAAAGAGAACCATGACAATTACAACTACATATGGGCAGGGTACAGCCCGAAGTGGAGATCGGTTTCTGAGGTTTGGGACATGGAATGTAGGGACAATGACAGGGAGATCAGGAGAAGTGGTGGAAGTATTGGTCAGAAGAAGAGTGGATATATGTTGTGTGCAGGAGACGAGATGGAAGGAAAGTGGTGTGAGAATGGTGAAGGGTAGGCAGGGACAGAAATACAAGTTTATGTGGCAAGGGTGCCTGGAGGGCGTGAATGGTGTTGGTGTCCTGTTTTCTGAGGAGTTTGGAGACAGTGTGGTGAGTGTGACTAGAGTGAGTGATAGGTTGATGATGGTGAAAATGATGATTGGAAAGTTCTTGGTGAACATCATCTCAGGATATGCTCCGCAGGTTGGTCGGAGCGATGAATAGAAGGACAAGTTCTGGTGTGCGATAGAGAAGCTGATGGAAAACGTGAAAGATGAGGAAGTTGTTGTGGTAGGAGGAGACCTAAATGGACATGTGGGAAGGAGTATGGATGGTTTTGACGAAGTTCATGGGGGTTACGGATATGGGTGTGAGAAATGGAGAAGGTGAAAGGATTTTGGAGTTTGCTGATGCAGCTGATTTGTTGATTTGTAATACTCAGTTCCAGAAAGAGGATAATAAGCTTGTTACATACACGTCAGGTGGGTCGACGACAACCGTTGACTACCTGATGGAGCGTAGGCGAGATAGGGGGCACCTCCGGGACACAAAGGTGATCCCGGGGGAGGAGGCTGTTTCACAGCACCACTTGGTTGTCTGCGACATAAGGGTGAAAGGTGTGAGGAGAGCTCGGCGGGTGAAGTACCAACCGAGAATGAAGGTGTGGAGGATGAAAGAGGTGACAGTAAGGGAGGCATTAAAAGAGAGGCTGAGAAAGGTCGAGGCTGATGTGGTTGAGATTGAAAGTTATTGAAAGATAAAGTTATTGGAGCATGGAATGAAGGTATTGGAAAGGGTGTTGGAGAGGAGGATAAGGAAGAAAGTGAAGATCGACGAAATGCAGTTTGGATTTATGCCAGGAAGAGGAACGACAGACGCGCTTTTCATTGTGAGGCAGTTGCAGGAGAAGTACATGGAGAAGAGGAAGAAGTTGTTTCTTGGGTTTGTTGATCTGGAGAAAGCATTCGATAGGGTTCCATGCAAAGTATTGACATGGGCATTGAGGAAGTTAGGAGTGGAGGAATGGTTGATCAGAGTAGTGATGGCAATGTACAAAAGAGCGCGCACAGCTGTAAGGACGAAGGATGGGAACAGTGGTGAGTTTGAGGTGAAGGTGGGAGTGCATCAGGGGTCGGTACTAAGCCAACTACTATTTGTAGCTGTGATGGAGGTGCTGGCTCAGAACGTAAAGGAGGGTTTACCGTGGGAGTTGTTGTATGCAGATGATCTGGTGTTGATTGCGGAAAGTATGGATGGACTGAAGGAAAAGATGAACAAGTGGAAGGAATGTATGGAGACAAAAGGTCTGAAGGTGAATATCGGAAAGACGAAGGTGATGGCAAATGGTAAAGCATGTGGGGAGGTGGAAAGAACTGGGAAGTGGCCCTGTGCTGTGTGTAGGAAGGGTGTCGGAGTGAACTCCATTCAATGTACAATGTGCGCTGAGTGGGTTCATCAAAAATGTAGTGGTCTGAGAGGGTCATTAACCAGTGTGGCAGCTACATTCAAATGTAAGGTGTGCACAGAGGGAGCTGCAGATGGAGGAAATGTTGAGTTGGATCTTGGAGAGGGCATGAAGCTGGAAGGTGTGAAAACATTTTGCTACCTCGGAGACATGCTGAATGGAGAAGTTGGATCAGACTCGGCAACGGTTGCTCGAGTGAGATGTGCATGGAAGAAGTTTCGGGAACTGAGTGGCGTGCTGATGATGAGGGGAGTGTCGTTGAAGCTGAAGGGAAAGGTGTATGCTGCATGTGTGAGAAGTGTTATGATTTATGGGAGCGAGACATGGGTAATGAACGTAGAGCAGCAACGAAGGTTGGAAAGGATGGAAATGTGAATGGTTCGACGGATGTGCGGAGTATCGTTGAGAGAGAGGAAGACAAATGATGAATTGCGAAAGATGATGGGAATAGAGCCTGTGATTGATGCTGTGAAGAGGAACAGGTTGAGATGGTTTGGTCATGTGTTGAGGAAGAATGAAAGTGACTGGTTGAGAAGAGTGATGGAAATGAATGTAGAAGGAAGTAGAGGACGGGGAAGACCGAGAAAGACTTGGCTAAAGATGGTGGAAGAAGAAATGCGGGCAAGGGGGTTAACAAGGAGAGATGCAGAAAATAGGGCAAAATGGAGTAGATTGTCATGGGGACCGCAAGGCTAACCCCCGCTCTAGTCGGGAAAATGGCCTTTAAAATGCATGTTGTTGTTGTTGTTGTATTCACCCTTTACACTCATGCAGTAGGAGGTTTTGCCCAGTCCGTATTGACACAGACTCACGGGGACAATGAGCGACCGGTAGCCTACTTCAGTAAAAAGCTAGACCCGGTCTAGCAGGGGTTTCCGGTGTGCCTGCAAGCCGTGGCAGCGGCCAGGTACGCAGTGGAAAGGACAGCGGACATTGTAATGGGACACCCGGTAACATTACGGGTTCCACATTGCGTCACTTCACTGTTACTACAGCGGAAAACACAACTCTTGGCTTCCACCAGATTAATGCATTACGAAACCGCACTGATCACTGCAGCCAACGTCACTGTTGAACGTTGCACTAAACTCAATCCGGCCTCACTGATGCCCACCCTAGAGGAGGGTGAACCCCATGTATGTGTCGATGTAGTGCAGCAGGTCTCCACGGTGTGTCCAGATTTAAAGGACGTTCCCCTCGACGACCCCGATTGTGTATATTATGTCGACGGATCAGCTAAACGTGGATGGGATGGCTCTTTGCTATCCGGGTATGCGGTGTGCACTGATAACGAGACAGTGGAAAGCGGACGCCTTCCACCCACCTTTTCTGCCCAGCAGGCGGAGCTGTGCGCCCTAACTAGAGCATGTGACTTGGCGGCAGGCCTTGCTGTCAACATTTATACAGATTCAGCCTACGCGCACGGGGTAGTCCACGACAAAGGGGCAATCTGGAAGATGCGAGGCTTCCTCACATCTGCAGGTTCGGTTATAAAGAACGGCGAATTGGTTGACGGGCTACTCCAAAGCATTTTGCTTCCCCGCGCTATCGCGGTGATTAAATGTCGCGGCCACCAAAAAGCGGACACTGACATTGCTCGGGGCAATGCCAGGGCGGACGCAGCGGCAGGAAAGGCAGACAACCAACACGTAGGACAGAACATGCCGGTGGTGACGCAAGCAAAAGGGGCGCTCGCACAGATTGCCAATGTCCCGACCTCAGGGCCAACAGCCACACCAACTAACGACGACGTTTTAAAGCTTCAAAATGCAGCAACCGCAGCGAACACGATGATTGGGATAAAACGAGGGGCCACGCGCCCCAGACCGAATGAGATGTGGACCCTTTACGGAAAACCAATATCACCCAAGGAACTACTGCCTTGGCTGGCATGTATGGCACATCAAAATGGCCATGTGTGCCAGAGGGGGGTGATGGAACAGATAAACTATACTTGGGCGGCACCGGGACTGTCACGAATCGCATCAGATGTGTGCCGGTCATGTGTGGTTTGCCAACAACATAATAGGGGGGCACCACCGAGGCACCCACACAACGCGGGCCATCCTCAACCCATCAGGCCATTTTTCCATATCCAGTTCGATTTTATAAACATGGAACCGAGCATGTCATTTCGCTACGTTTTGGTAATCGTGGATATGTTCACAAAATGGGTGGAGGCCTACCCATGCGTTAAGTCAGACGCCCCGACAGTAGCTAAGCGCCTCGTGCGGGATTTCATGTGCAGATTTGGCATTCCCCAGAAAATGTCGTCAGACCAAGGGGGCCACTTCACGGGAGAGGTGATTAAGGGTATCCTAAAGGCATTGGGTGTGAAACAATCTTTCCATTGCATTTACCACCCACAATCAGCGGGACTTGTGGAACGCACGAACGGGACCCTGAAACTCAAGTTAGCAAAGACCCCCCCCCCCTTCACATGCCTCCCCCCCTTCACATGCCTCCCCCCCAAAGCCCTCTCCCTCCCACAGATCTCTCGATGTCTCCATGTCTCTCGGTCCCTGCTCTCAAATGTTGTGTTTGTGTCCTTCCCCCTCTCTCCCCATCTTGTCTACCGCTCCCGATGTTATTTGTTTTATGTGTCTGTTTGTCTTTCTGTGTGATTAATGTTCGCTCTTTCACGAGCCTCGATCTTGTATACAAAAAAAAAAAAAAAAAAAAAAAAAAAAAAAAAAAAAAAAAAAAAAATCTGTGCAGATACAGGTTTGAAGTGGCCGGAAGCTCTCCCGCTTGCGTTAATGAGCACTCGTTCCACCCCTGGTCGCACCACGGGTCCCTCCCCCCACGAGATATTGATGGGACGACCTATGAGTTTGCCTGTTTCAGCCCCGATGGACATGTCCAAACTTGATTTGCCTGTGATGGATGACATGCTTTTAAAGTTTTGCATAGGATTGTCCAACGTGGTGCGCAGCATCCACGCTCGAGTACAAGAGGCGTTGCCTGAACCAACAGGCCACGCCATCCACAACTTCCAAGCCAGCGACTACGTGCTCGTGAAGCACTTCACCCGCAAGAACGCCCTGGAACCAAGGTGGACGGGACCATTCCAGGTATTGCTGACTACACCAACTGCTGTCTTTTGTGAGGGCAAGTCCTCCTGGATCCATGCCACGCACTGTAAGTTGGCTGTCCAAGCACCAGACACTACACCACAGCAACCACAGTAACGATGGGTCTAATCACAGGTATGATGCTATTGATAGTGACAGCATCAATGGGGAGCACGATATGGGCTCCATCAAGAGGGAGCTCCGATTACAATAGGTGTGAAAACAAAACACGACACCTCACCGTAACATGGGGACAAAAGGTATCGTTACCATGTTTCGAGCAGAAAGCCCTGCACACAAATTGGGTAAGCGTAAGATGGTTAGCACTGTCGGCAGGGCCTGGACGTATAGGCGTGGTATTACGAAAACAACGAGAGTTCCGGGAGGACGGGCAAGCTAGCGTCAAGACTTTGGCCCGACCAGGATATAAGTGGGGAACCCCTGATTTTAAGCTACAAACACGCACACGCCTAGAAAAAGGCATGACTATGCAGATTCAGTGTAGTGTTTGGACTCCTGGCGTGGCTCGTGACGAAACCAAATACACACCATGCATCGAATACATACTCACTCTGCACCCCCAGGACAAGGCCCCAAAAAAGGGTGCAAACACATATTGGAAGGTAGCAAGAGAGGTGGCGACAATTCAGAATAGGACTCACTGCTGGTCATGCATGCACTTTCCCCAAGCAGGCACCACTGGAATACAAATGATAGTGCTACCCCTGTCCCTTAACGATCTTTGCTCACAACCTATCGATTCCCCATGTTTAGTCACCACTCTGGAAAGAGAGGGGGTTGGCAACGGCAAGAGTTGTAATCGGCAGTTTAATTATCGCCCTTCAATGATTGCCCATGTGGCCGAGAGGCCTGCCCCCCGTCTGGGTCAAACCACAGAAAGGGATGGTCTGCCTCCAGGGCTCCGGCCACTTGCTTATGGGGGAATCAGAATGTGCCTACACTCTCCCCGGGAAGCTGGAAAAAGGGAGCACCGGGATTACACTACGAATAGTACTGCAAGATAAACACAACCACAATATAACGGCGATATCATTTTCTAGGGGGGTTAGTAGGATTAATGGGGTGACAACGGGAATTCAGTGCTTATCCACCCACCTAGTCCCACCCCATGGGACAATGTTCATATGCTACGATAAGGCATACCCCTATTTACCAAATAATTGGGGTGGTACATGTTATCTTGGCTCGGTCCTTCCCGACATCGAGATACTGGATGACTTAGATCCAAGGTCCCTGGGCAGGCGACATAGGAGGTCAGTATGGAACGAAGACGGAACCACTAAACTACATGGAGCCATAT
Organism: Myxine glutinosa; assembly: GCF_964187855.1. Lineage (NCBI taxonomy): Eukaryota > Metazoa > Chordata > Myxini > Myxiniformes > Myxinidae > Myxine > Myxine glutinosa. The sequence goes on from NC_136266.1 coordinate 105,803,913, forward strand.
GGGAAAAGGTGATAGGTTTCTTCTTCCCAGGAGCTGGCACAGTTATGGATAGTTTTCGGATAGATAAGTTGGCTTTGGTCCTAGAAAAGGTGGCTAACGACACCGCTACAGCCCATGATGTACTATTGGACACAGTAGTTCATATGCGCACAATGGTAATGCAGAATCAGGTGGCTCTGGATATGCTTCTAGCAGAGAAAGGAGGGGTATGTGGGATAGTAGAAGGAAAATGTTGCACGTATATACCAGACCAAACCAGAAGGGGTGTCAGCCGTAATAGTGAAATTGAGAAAAACTCGCCACGCATTGACTGTCGACCGAATTGCACGTGAGAACTCTTTTAGGTTTAGCTGGCTTACTGATTGGTTTTCGGGATGGACAGGTACCATAGTAAAATGGTTGTTGACCGCACTGGTGGTGATAATCGGGGTGGTGATCTGGGGAGCACTAATGAAGGCTTTAGTCCTCCTATGCGTGAGAAAGTATTTTTCAGGATGGACGACGAAGAAACCGCCGACAACGACCATGATCTTGACCGTCGACCTGAACGAGCCCCTGGGCGAGGCTGATGTGTTCGTCGCTTCTGAAGATTGTCACGATTTTGCTGCTAGAAACTGTGATGATTTTGTTGCAAATCCCCTGTGGGAATTGGCTAATGCTTCTTATGTATTACAAGCACACAGCTGCACATCTCCGCTCGATCCGACTATGGAACTAATTCCGATGCTGGGTCTGGCTGTCGAAGGACCTGACATGGATACTCTGGATCCCGAAGCTGAGTACGCATCCATGAACGACTTCGACACCAAGGAAGTTTCTCTCTTTACTTTGAATTGTGATGCTCTGTACCCTGACCAGGAAAACATGACACAAGATACTGACGACATTATGTATTCCCCAGAACAACAGCATGTGCAGGCTCTCATGAACATGGACCTCGAATAACTTTGAAGAGCCGCAAGAACTGCGTTTGTGCGAGGACGGGGAGTCCTTCGATAGGGGGGAATTTCAGCTGCACCCACGCTGCTGCCAGGGTGGGTTGGAAGACCCCCCGGGCACACATCCCCAACCGGACCAGATGCCTTCGTTGTGGATCCGAAACGTTAATGGACCTTCATGTTCTGGACTTTCATTTTACAAAGCACGCACAATCGCGACACACCTTCCAAGTGTGCATGCGTGGCGCTTTGGGCGCGTGGCATGCCCTTGGAAGGGCGCACAGACAATCCTCTTTTGCTTACAATAAAGCCCGATGTGGCCACATACACTACTATTCTTTTTGCTTGCTAATAAAGCCCGATGTGGCAGATTGTCTCGTTAGATACTTTGTCTCTACGCGACAAAGGGTGGTTATGTCGGAAACATGATTTTATTATGTGTCCTTTGATTTGTATATCCTTATAATCATTATTTGTATTCAATAAGATTGCTTGCTTCACCATTTATTGTTGGAATTAAACTTGTTATACTTCACCTGGTTGGAGCACCTTTACTGCCCAACTGTATGGAAGAGTTGAGAAACGGCTCAAACCACATTCCTTCCCTTGGAGAGGACTGGATAATGACTTGAGAAACGGCTCAACCCACATTCCTTCCCTTGGAGAGGCCTGGGTAACATCTCCTCTGAATGATAAGGGTTTGAGAATGACAAGGTCTTGCTCCCACATTATTCCCTCACATTCAGCACTGCCCCAGGATAGGATCACGGTGGGAGGCTGTTGAAGCCCACTTTTGTCCTTTGTCTCTTCACCTCTTCAGCGGAGACTTTTTCTATTATCCTGCCTATATAAAGACACACCCTTTGTGAGTTCCTTTAGAGGTTTTGGGACGCATGCTGTTCTTGTAGCTGTATGTACCAAAGCCTGTCCACAGCTGTGTGGTCGTTCAATAAACTGCTTGTTACTCCTTGAACTCAAGTTGTGGATCCAGGTTCGATTCCCAACACACACACACACACACACACACACACACACACACACACATATATATATATATACACACACACACACACACACACACACACACACACACACACACACACACACACACATACATGTACACACATATATAAACACGTACTCACACACACACATATATATATATATATATATATATATATACATACATACACACACACACACACACATATATATATATATATATGTGGCGGAGGTATATATTTATATATATATATACACACATACACAAACACACACACACACATACACACATGCACACACATACACATACACACATGTACACACACACACATATATGAACACATACTCACACACACACACACACACACACACACACACACACACACACACACACACACACACACACACACATACATACATATATATATATATATATATATATATATATATATATATATATATATATATATACACACATACACACACACGTACACACACACATATACACAAATACTCATAACACATATACTCGGTACAGTGCGTACCTCCGCCACATAATGCCTGATCCAGTGGAACGTAGCAAACCCCGAAACCCGGCGCTGTAACAGTATTTTGCCGCGCGTAAAATACTCACTTAAGGCATAAGCAAACAGTTACCTTCTTTGTAAACCTTACCCTTGTTGTCACCCTAACCAGCACGCTTCTTATTCCGGCTGGATTGTCCAACTTTTTGTCTTTTTTTAATCCTGATTTTTTTGATTCTCATCAACAGCTCTCCACGGCTGCAGCTCATCTGACTTCCCAAGGAGGTGGATCCCTACCTCGTGTTTGGGGGTAGTTTGTGTCTCCTAAGGGTATCTCTGGCCTCGAGCACACGATCCATGATGGACTACGAGGTTATCCACTTCACACTGCGCGTTATCACTTTCCTACTACAGATTGTTTGACTTCTAAAATGTTATCATCTTTTGAGCTATTTAGGCCAATAACTCTTATTGATACCAGCACCTTGCATCCAGGAGTATAAAATGAAGACACTGCTGCTTTGGCACAGAGATTACCTGCATATCAACTTGTGCTGCTCACTGGTTCACCTTGTCATGTTCCAATTTCAGGAAATAATTGTTTTTTTCTTTTTCTGTAAATACAATAATGTTGTGTTCCGATCTGTTTTTTTTGTCCTCGCTCTTCCACGACCCTTGACCATGCCTAAAGAAACGCTTATCTTCCCTTTGTATCACCTTCTACATCCTGTTCTCCAAGAGCTTTATCTTCAGCAATGTCATTGACTCGTAAATTGGGTACAGTACCGACACTCCTGAGGTAAAAGAAAAACTTGTTAATAGATAGGAAACAAATAAGGTTTTAAAATTAAGTGCACAACAATTGATGAACTAGTTTAGAATAAATAAATAAAATTCTCCCGGCGCAAATTATTATTTGGAGTGACTCATTGGATGACTAAAGCATGGTGAGCAGGATTCTAAATTGAGTGGGTAAGTGGTGGTGCACTTGTGTGCAGCCTGTGGCTGCTGGTTGCATCATTTTCTGGGGGCACGGTTGCCACTGATGCAATTTCTCTATTTAACCAGTAAGCTGGTACTCGTTTTGCTGACCGCGGAAGGATGACAGGCTGAGTCAACCCACGTGGTGTTAATTCAGCGGCATGACAGGGACTTGAGCTCAGGACCATAAGATATCATGCTGGCTGCATTAACCGTTAAGCCAACACCAGGCTTAGTGGGTAAGTGAATGGCATGATGACTTGTCTGCTTTACTTGTGTTGCTAGAAACGCGCACTCCTTTCGGGAACATGAGCAAATTGTCAGCTCCTGTGAGGGGCGTGGGGATTTTTTGTGTCCATGACCTGACGCTGGGTACTAATTCTACCAACATGTATGCAAAATTTGGTTGAGATCGGGCCAGACCTGTTTTTTTTTCCTATGATTTTCAGATGTACATACATGCATGCATACATACATACATACATACATGCAATTGCCTTATTTAATAAAGCACGATAACTAATGAGCGGCATTGGACAGGAGGCGGTGAAGTTGCTGAACATGATGCAAACACCAGGGGGCAAAGGTGGCGAACCATGTTCACGGCATGCACCGGAGAAGGTTCGTCAAATAGGCACGGATTTGGAAACGCTTGGAATCAAGGTGAGTAGCAGCATGGGGGCTAGAAAGTAAGTGCAAACCATAATATGGAGTTTAGCAATGCAACGACGCATGGTTTAATAATGGACGGGATGAGGTCGAGGAGGGGTATGATTGGGAATCTGTACGCAGGTTTCGGACTTGGACACACTCAATGTTATTCACGTGAGTGGAACAAAAGGCAAAGTGAGTTTCTTCAATTTCCTCTCTTGTCTATGACGATACGTTCTCTTTTTATTTATTGTAACCACTTTGTTTTTTTAACGTTTACATTGTTTTGTTTGTCATTTTATTGAATGGATTCCCAACTTTGTGTACTTCATATTTTAAATTGTCTGTAATATAGTCTTCTAAAGCCGATGAGTTTGTAGATTTGAGCATTTGTCAAAATGGATTTACAGAACATTACCTTGGGGTTTTTTTTCGATACGTTACCTTAACATTATTGCACATGTTACATTTAACTATATTTTCTCAGTTTGGGGGACGGGTGGGTGCTATGTCGGCAGCATTGTATTTTCCTTGATATCACTTCAATGCCCACCCCAAGTTACCCTGTGGACATTAAGACTTGAGAGTCACCCACAAAGTGCTGACTGGCATCTTGTGTAGGCCACACTGGCCGTCTCGACCTGACCAGGTGGAGCGGGCAGGTAGCCCCTCCCCCGAATTTCATTACCAATCTGGCTGGGTTTCATCAACAGTTCGAGAGTAACCTGGTAATTCTCCAGAGACAAGTTTGGAATGCAAATCCTCAATGCTGGATCTTGACATTAACACCCATATGTTGTGCACAAAATGGGGTGAAGGGGGAGGAGGGTTACAAATACGCTCGGAATGAAGTGCAATTGTTCAATACATTCCAACATGTATTTATTTTTCAAAATAGTGTCCCTGTCCCTGGACTTCAATGCACTTGCTCCATTTATCCTTAAAACTGTCCATGCCACCCGAACAAGCAAAGATGGAGTCATCAGGACTCAGGAGGAACCTGAATTGGTTTCGGGTTTCAGCCGCTACTCCTCAGCCCTCAAACCCATCCAGGTGCAGCCAAGTTGGTCTTACAGAAAACGTTCTGCAAGAATTCACTTCTCCTCAAGTGTAAACTACCATTCTGATGCTGTATCCTGGGAGGGCACCACATCTCGATGTTCTTTGGTTTTGTTGGATAGTAACTTCAAAGCTTCCTGTCCTATGTTCATTTAGTTAGTAGGTGTTAAACATCCTATGCTATAGTGTGGCATTGAGGGACAGTACCAAAGACAAATGCTTGCCTGAGGTTAATTGTAGAATGAGAGTGACCTGCAGTCGATCTTTACCTTTTTACTTTTGGAAAGCTGGATGTATGTCCTCCAATGTATGGGCCAAATGGTTTTCTCCTGTATCGAGTTTTCCTTGTATTTTCTGCAATTCCAAAGTTGATGAAGGCCGCCGCTGGCTGCAAGTGAACTTGGTTTTGGCCAAACGGAAGTTGCTGTCTGTCAATAAACCCTCATTAATATTGCTCTCTTTGTCCTTGTAGGGTTCCACCTGTGCATTTGTGGAGTCGATGCTTCGTCATCATGGTTTTCGTACCGGCTTGTATAGGTCGGTATTGCCAGATGTGCATTTCACATGTTGTTGAGCTGTTGCTAACCAGCTGCTTCCTCGAGTCTCCACAATCTTTACTTTTTTCCCCCTTCAGCCTCCCAACTGAAGCTAGTTTGGAAAAAAGAAATAGAAAATAAACTCTCAACTTCCTCCCCAACATTTTCATTTTTTTCTTTTTCCTGACTGACAGACCCTGACGAATTTTGCCAATGTTACGTCGACCAAACTCCTCTCATTGACGACGAATTATTGACTTTAAATGTTGGCCTCAATCCAGGACTTAAAGGTGGTGGGAAGGTAACGGCATTGATTGTGCCAGCACATCACAACGCGGTAGCATCAGCAAAAATGTGTCTCCATCTTGTGTCCAGCTCCCCTCATCTCATCTCCGTCACCGAGCGGATCAGGCTTGATGGGGACCCATTGACGCGACAACGCTTCGTGCAGTATTTCCATCACACACGAGACCTGCTTCAGGTACTGAGGTGTGTGTGTATCCTCGTGCTGTATATGTGTGTGCGTGGTGAACCCCACTGGTGTTGACTTGCCATTCTCTCTTTGGTCCCATGACATAGCATGCAAATATTCTCGTAGTAGAGGAAACGAAAGTGAAAAAGTGGCTAAGAAATTGATTTGAAAATCATTTCATGTTCGAGACAGGCATCTAGTGGGAAGAGTTAGGGAATGGGGTGGTGCATTGGGAAAGGGTGGATGCCAGCTGAGATTGTCCCGAAAAGGGTCATTTTAACCCCTTTTTTTGCTAAATCAGTATTTCCGAAGTGTTGAAAAAGAGAAGAGATGTTTGTAACAATATCCCATTTATTTGCCCAGACATTTTACTCTACATGGGGTTTTTATACATCATTTTGTTGCTGATGATATTGCCTACAAAATGCATCTCAGTATTTTTAAAATATATATATAATTTAGGGGTTACCATGGTTACAGTGGGGGTTCAAAGGTCAATCTATGGCAAAAATATATAATTTTGTCACACTTTCTAATAGATAGGCAAAATGCCATATAAAACTAAATTTACTGGTTCTAATTGCTTTTATTCATCAATCCTCACATAGAAGAGCAGTTTTTAGTGAGGGAAGATTTATGTAATACCCCTCTGTGGGCAATTAGTGAAGGGTGAAAATTAACCTTTTCTTCAAAAATACATAGAAATTGTGAAAAAAAAACCTCTGTTTTGTATTTACCGGTACATGGAATTGTTAAGTGTGATGTTATAGCATACAGTATGCATTAGAAAATGCCTCCAAACCACCATGGTCAAGATTCCTAGTATTGTTTGAGACTCCATCAAAGAAGAAGTCCTCAAGGCTGGTGAAACAGGAGCATCCCTAGTTGAAACATTTGTCTCCACTCGCCTTATTGAGAAGTCAACAGACTTTCATGCTACATTATCTAGGAACAAAACACCATCAATAAGCAGGATATACAAAGTAAGCATTCAACCAAGTGGAGCTGGCAAACAGAAAGAGATCAAAGCTGACAGGAATCTAATCCAAAGACTGTTTGTGGCAGCACAGGGAGGGAGAGATGTAGACCTGAATAACATCCTGAGGCATGAGCTTTCATCAGTCCCACGTGCACTAGCAGACACCAGTGGGAAACTCCATTCTACCGACAAGTCCCAGCTTCAGGAAATACTGACCAAGGACATAGAAGTGTCAAAAAACCTTCCCAAGAGTACAGCAAAAACCTGCTTGATCATTGACGGCCCTGCACTGATACAAGCAATTGGCAAGCCTGAGAAATCAGAGACTTTTGGAGATCTGAGCAATGTATTCTGTACCAGTGTCTAAAACCGCTTTGGTCCCATGTACTCCAGGGTTGATGTTGTGTTCGATCGGTATCAGGAGGTCTCCATCAAGTCTGGCACAAGGGAAAAAAGAGCCGACAAAACCCGCCCAATCAGACGTGTCATCAGTTCAAAGGACGTGAAGCTCCCCTCCAACTTCAACTCATTCCTCAGCCTCTCTGCCAACAAGGCTGACTTGGCAGCATTTATTTCCGGATCTCTCATAGAGATGGCGGAGAAGGAGCTACAGCCAACATATGAATTGGTTGTTGCCGGCGGGTTTGAGGATTTGATGAGGGTCTGGATTTCTACCGGCAGGAGCACCAACTCCATGAACGCAAACCATGAAGAGGCGGACACCAGGATCATCCTGCATGCCAGGGATGCGACACCACAGGGCTCCCAGAGATGTCCTCCAATGCCGAGACACAGATGTCCTGGTTGTGGCACTGGGCCTGCGAGATCACCTATCTCCAGAGGTGTGGTTCAGTTCAGGATTGAAATCCAAACGTCCCTTCATCCCCATCCATCAGATCTCACTACCAGAAGACCAAATTCAGACAATTATTGCATTCCATGCACTAACAGGTTGTGACACAGTCAGCCAGTTCGCCGCCGGGTATAGGGAAGAAGACTGCGTTGAAAGTGTTCACTGAAGAGTCAGCATGCCTCCAGAAGATGGGGTCTAAAAACGTCAGTGACCAATTGATCCAAGACGCTGAGAAGTTTGTGTGCAAACTGTACCTAAAAACCACCCCTCTTACGGCAATTGATCAAGTTCGCCAAGAAATGTTCCTTCAAGGAAAGCGTTCGCTTGATGCTCTTCCCCGCTCCAAGGATGCACTGGACATGCATATTCGTCGAGCAAACTACCAATGCCTTGTCTGGAAGGAGTCACTAAGCCCAGTGCAAGATCTGCCTGATCCAACAACCAGTGGATGGAAGAATGATAGTAGTGGAAACCTCGTTCCCAATTTGATGACCCTGAGCCCTCTTCCAAAAGCTTGCAAGGAGCTTGTGAGCTGCTTTTGCACATCTGGTTGTGGAAAAAGATGCGGCTGTATCCATGCAGGACAAAAGACCTGCATTAGAGCTTGCACTTGTAGGGGATCATGCACCAATTCACAGGATGATGATGAAGATGTGTAGGTAGTCGGAGCCCCGGTTCAAACTATGTTATCCGTAGGTTGTTGGCAAACAGAATAAAGTCTCAAACAATACTAGGAATCTTGACCATGGTGGTTTGGAGACATTTTCCAATGCATACTGTATGCTATAACATCACACTTAACAATTCCATGTACCGGTAAATACAAAACAGAGGTTTTTTTTTCACAATTTCTATGTATTTTTGAAGAAAAGGTTAATTTTCACCCTTCACTAATTGCCCACAGAGGGGTATTACATCAATCTTCCCTCACTAAAAACTGCTCTTCTATGTGAGGATTGATACATAAAAGCAATTAGAACCAGTAAATTTAGTTTTATATGGCATTTTGCCTATCTATTAGAAAGTGTGAGGAAATTATATATTTTTGCCATAGGTTGACCTTTGACCCCCACTGTAACCATGGTAACCCCTAAATTATATATATATTTTAAAAATACTGAGATGCATTTTGTAGGCAATATCATCAGCAACAAAATGATGTATAAAAACCCCATGTAGAGTAAAATGTCTGGGCAAATAAATGGGATATTGTTACAAACATCTCTTCTCTTTTTCAACACTTCGGAAATACTGATTTAGCAAAAAAAGGGGTTAAAATGACCCTTTTCGTGGCAATCCCAGCTGGCATCCACCCTTTTCCAATGCACCACCCCATTCCCTACCTGCTTCCAGTGGATGCCTGTCTCTAACATGAAATGATTTTCAAAATGAATTTTTCAGGCTCATTTCCTCTACTATAGGCCTATAACGTCTTGGTGACCCGCAGTTAGTTGTTGGCATGCCATTTACGATTGGGGCGAATACGATCAGAGTATCTTGGGAGCCTATTTGATGGGGGAAGGATCCCATGCTGCCTTGGACAACGAACTTGATGCATTAATAAACTGCTTTACTCATGATGGAAACTTTGATGGGATGCTTATCAAATTTCTTCAATGAGGTGTACTTTCAGAGAGAAGATACCAATATTTAAGTAGCCTTGCTTATTTATTGTCTGACAGGATGTCCGACCGTCAGGTCTGGGTTTGATTCCCGACCTGACTATAAACTGCCTGAATGGTGTTTAGCAGGTAGGGCGTTGCATCACAAAGTGGGCGTTAAGCTGAGTGTCCTGTCTGCTGGCATTAGTCGGTGGACGTTAAAGATTCCACTTCCTTCCCAAACAGTAGGTGTGTTATCGCCGGCACCCTGAGCAAATTACGACTACCTGCTCTAACCCACAGGGGCACTGCATCAGCTGCACAGCTGAGCACCCCCAGCACCGACGTGCTCTACACGCTTGGAACACAACCTTATTTATTTGTTTCAGGCATGCATACAATAATCACCTTCAAATGTTATGGTATGTTGTAACCTATGAATACTTGATAAATAAATCAACCTTGAGCTTAAAAAAAAAAAAAAGTATGAAAAATCGTCAAAGGGAAAAACTTAGCTTTGCATCACTTCTTGTTTTGTAGATTCTCTATACTACCAAATAAAGTTTGATTTATACCACCAACAATAGTGCAGTAAAACCCTCAAGAAAGCAAACTCACCCACCTGTGTGTACTGTCTCAGGTTACACAGGCCTGTGCAGTCCCGCACATTGTTATTGCGACACATTCATTCAAATCTTTCATGTGCAACAGGCCCATCTGTCATGATTGCCGCAATAACCTGGGGGGAAGGGGGGGGGAAGGGGGGGGGGGGTTAGTTTTTGGCTTTGTATATCATTTGTGATAAACTCCAATAATTTTCGTAGTGAAGTGCTCTGCTCTTGAAGTCTCGGTACTTTGTTAGGACATTTCATGCTGTAACATGTCAATCTCTACGAAAGTGGAGCAGAAAATTTCTCGAAATGTAGAAAATGTCACGCCGATGATTGGACGTTTTCACATTGAGCACATTCCTACAAATCTTGTGTGTGTGTGTGTACGTGTGTGTGTACGTGTGTGTACGTTTTTTTTTTTTTGTCTATTAATCATGCAGTCTATTAATTAATTACTTATTATGTACTATGGAAATGTACCTTTTAACTATTTAGACTGCTGAGACCCCTTCGACCTTTGAAGACTTTTTAAGACCCCCAAAAGTCTCTGAGGACCCAAAGGACCCAGTAGACCCAAAAGTACCCGAGGATCCAAAGGACCAAAAAGTCCCTGAGGACCCATAAGACTCCGGGGACCCAAAAGCCCAGAGTGCATCAGGACGTTTAATCCAGCAAGGCCGTGTATCTCCAGTCCAGTCCTGTGTTGTCTGCAAGTGTGGGTGGGATTTGTGTGTGACTGCTCTTCAACGAGCCTCAGGCCCTGTCAACAAAATAGGGCTCGTGACTGAGCTTGTATCGAAATCACGTGCAGAAGAAACAGAATACGAGACATCACTATACTTTTACATCATTTGAGACAAAAGCCACATTCAAATAGTATATGGGTATATTTAACTTGGGTTCCTCACATCTGGGATTCAGTTGGGACAAACAAACCGGTAATTTTTGTGTGGTGCATGATCTTTGCCATGCCAGTGCTTGCATCAATAATGGAAGCGTTTCGTGGGTGAAACGTTTTGCGGTTTATGTAAATCTCAGACTTAAAGAGGCATTTTACACAAAATTGACACTCAGAATGCATCCTGTAGATATTCAAGAAATACTCAAGATAATTGATTGTCCATGTTTTAAAATGCACAAACTTGACATCCACTGGCTATTCAATAACAATGAATATTAGGAATTATGATGGAAAGGGATCACAACCCAAGTTACATATCTACAGGAGTACACATTCTATCAAACCCTTCTTGCATTATCATTGAACATCTGGATTGCATCTGAAACGACAGCATTGGGGTGGGTGTGGGTGGGAGAGGTGGTGGAAGTGGAGCATGAATGTGTGAATTTCTGAATGATTGATACTGAAGCACGCGGTACTACGCGCGTGACTTTCTACCAAGGAGGAAGCGGACAACGCGGTGAGTTTATAGTTCTTTATTCCAAAGAGGTCACTGCAGCACTGGCGCGCTCCGGGCTGCGCGCCCGGTGTATATCCTGAGGCCACGCCTACCCCTCGGGCGTGGCCGCCGCCCACTTGGTGCGCGGAATGATGTCACCACGCCAGTGGGCTTTCGTGTCCGCCACACGCGCCCCCCCAGAATTCCCGCGCACCTGGAGGGCCAGTTTGCGGGGCAAACGGATGACCCGGCCGAAGCGCCCTCTGGCGACCGGCGGCGTCCGGGGTGCAGGGATGCCAGGTGGGATGCCCCCGGCTGTACCCGGGATGGGTGCCAGACCGGGGGGCGGAGTGCCTGCGGGGCTGGGCAGTGCCGGGGGTCCGCCCGCAGGGGGGCGGCCCCGACGCGGGGGCCGAGCCACCGGCGGTGGGTGGTCCACGTCGAGGTGGGCCGGCTTGAGGCGGTCTATGGAGACCTGGTCAGGAGTGCCGCCGATGTCCAGGGTGAAATGTTTCACCCCGGTCTCCAGCACGCGGAAAGGCCCGTCGTACGGGGGCCGGAGTGGTGTCCGGTGGGCGTCGTGCCGGACGAAGACGTACTCCGCGGTGCGAAGCTCCGGGGCGACGTGTGTAGGAGGGTGCCCGTGGTGCGCCGTCGGCACCGGGGCGAACCTCCGGGCGGTCTCCTGCAGCGCAGAACGCTCCTGCGCCACGGACCAAGGTGCCGTGGGGTCGGGGAGGAACTCACCCGGCACCCGCAGCGGTTGTCCAAAGACCAACTCCACCGTGGATGCGCACAGGTCCTCCTTGGGCACCGTCCGGAGGCCCAGCAGGACCCCGGGGAGCCTATCGACCCAGCCGCCGTCGCGGAGGGTGGCCCGGAGCGCGGCCTTCAACGAGTGGTGGAATCGCTCTCACAGGCCATTGGCCTGGGGGTGGTAGACCGTGGTTCAGTGCAGGTGGACCCCGAGCCCCCGCGCGACCGCGGCCCAGAGCTCCGAGGTGAACTGGGGGCCGCGGTCGGACGAGATGTCCGAGGGGGCGCCGAACCGGGCGACCCAGGTGGCGATGAACGCCTGTGCGACGTCTGCCGCCGTCGTTGCCGCCAAAAGCACGGCCTCCGGCCACCGGGTGGTGCGGTCCACCATGGTGAGGACATGGGTGAAACCCCGCGAGGGGGGCAGAGGTCCCACCAGGTCCACGTGAACGTGGTCGAACCGACGTTCCGGCACCGTAAACGGGGCCAAGGGGGCCTGGGTGTGTCGGTGCACCTTTGCGCGCTGGCACGCGAGGCACGTCCTGGCCCAGCCGCGGACGGCCTTCCGGAGGCCATGCCAGACAAACTTGTCGGCGACCAACCGCTGGGAGGCCCTCGTGCCCAGGTGGGACAGGCCGTGGATGGCGTCAAAAACCTGGTGCTGCCAGCCTGCGGGCACGATGGGGTGAGGCCGCCCGAGGGAGACGTCGCAAACGAGGGCTGTGCCCGCGCCGTTGAAGGGCACCTTGGTGACGCGGAGGCCCGTGACGTCGGTCCGCAGGGCCTGGACCCCGGGATCGGCGGCCTGGTCCGCTGCCATCCGGGCATAGTCGATGCCAAGGTGGACTGCATGGGCAACGGCCCGGGAAAGGCAATCGGCCACCGGGTTGTCCTTTCCCGCGACGTGCCGGATGTCCGTCTTGTACTCGGACACGGCCGCGAGGTGACGCTGTTGTCGGGCCGACCACGGCTCGTCGACCTTGCCCATCGCAAAAATTAGCGGCTTGTGGTCGACGAAGGCCGTGAACGCACGGCCCTCGAGCAGATGGCGGAAGGGCCTGACCGCCAGGTGAAGCCCAAGCAACTCGCGGTCGAAGGTGCTGTAACGGCGTTCGGGCGGGCGGAGCTGCCGGCTGAAGAACGCCAGCGGTTGCCAAGCTCCATCTACCCATTGCTCGTACACCGCGCCCACCGCGTAGTCCGAGGCGTCGGAGGTGAGGGCGATCGGTGCATCGAGCGCCGGGTGCGCGAGCATGGTGGCGTTGGCCAAGGCGAGCTTCGTGCCCGAGAACGCCGTGTCCATCTGCTCGGTCCAGGTAACGTCACCTTTGCCCGGCTTCCCTCGCAGGGCCTCGTGTAAGGGGCGCAGGAGCCGGGCGATGCGGGGCAGGAACCGATGGTAAAAGTTTACCATGCCCAGGAACTCCTGGAGCCCCTTGATCGTGGCGGGGCGCAGAAACCCCTTCACCGCCTCCACCTTGGCCGGTAGGGGGACGGCCCCGTGCCTGGTGACGCGGTGCCCCAAAAAGTCGATTTCAGCAACACCGAACCGGCACTTGGCGAGGTTCACGATCAGGCCGTGCTGGCCCAGACGTTCGAAGAGCATGCGGAGGTGACGAAGGTGCTCTTCGCGGGACGCGCTGGCGACGAGGATGTCGTCCAGGTAGACGTACAAAAAATCCAAGCCGCGCAAGACGCTGTCCATGAGACGCTGGAACGCCTGAGCCGCATTTTTCAAACTGAAGGGCATCCGAAGGAATTCGAAAAGCCCGAATGGCATGATGACAGCCGTCTTCGGGATGTCCTCCGGCCTGACAGGGACCTGATGGTAGCCGCGCACGAGGTCCACCTTTGAAAAGAAGGACATATTCGCCAAGCGGGCAGAAAAGTCCTGAATGTGGGGGACGGGGTAGCGGTCGGGGGTGGTGGCGTCGTTGAGGCGCCAGTAGTCCCCGCACGGTCGCCATCCCCCGCCGGGCTTGGGCACGATGTGGAGCGGGGACGCCCACGTGCTCTCGGAGCGCCGCACGATGCCGAGCCGCTCCAGCGTAGCGAACTCCGCTTTCGCTACCGCGAGCTTCGTCGACTCGGGGCGGCGTGCCCGGGCATAGACCGGTGGCCCGGTGGTGGGGATGTGGTGTTCCACCCCGTGCTTGACGGTCCCCGCCGAGAAGGTCGGCCGCGTGAGGGCCGGGAAACCCGCGAGGAGGGGGGCGAATTCGTCCGCTGCCGGAAGCGTACAGATGAACCTGGCCGGAACGGAACCGCTCAGCAAGCCGCTCGGCGAGCCGCTCGATGAGCCGCTCTGTGAGCTGCTCAAAGAGCCGGGCAGCGCACACGCGAGCGAGCTGAACGTCTCAGCCTGGACAAGCCTTCTGCGCTTTACATCGACCAGTAATCCATTAGCACATAAGAAGTCCGCGCCGAGCAGTGCCATGGGCACGTCGGCCAAAACGAACGACCAACGGAAAACCTGACCTCCGAACTGCAGTACGTGCGTATAGACGTACCATTGGCCGCAAGCAGCGCAGGGCCCCGGCCCACGGTGTGCTTGTCGGACGTACCGGCAGGAACGACACTCACCTGCGCTCCCGTATCGCACAGGTAATGGCGCCCGGACAAGGTGTCCGTTATGTACAGCAGGCTGTTGGAATTGCCGACGCTCACCGTTGCCACCGAGCGCCGGCTCGCCCGTTTCCCGACCCGCCGAATGAGCACGGCGTGCGACACTGCCGAGCCTCGTGGCCGAACTTGGTGTGGAAGGAACACCAGGCGGGCAGCTGCGGCGTCGGAGGCCGCGGTTTTCTTCGCGGTGGCGGCGGTGGTGGTGGTGGTGGTGGGCGGGGCGTGACGGCGGACACGAGGTGCGGTGCATCGGGGAAAGCTTCGGGAGCCTCGGGAGCGGCGACCGCGCCGACTCGCCTGCGTGTCCAAAGCCGCGTAGTATTTGTCGGCCTCAGCAGCGAGCGCATGGGGTTCCGTTAACGCGGAACCAGCCAAAGCGAGGCGGACTCGTGCTGGCAGCTGGGGTCGAAACACCGCCCGGAATAGAGCGTTCGGGGTTTCGTCGCCCATGAGCGCCAGCATATGGTCCATACGGACCGACGGTCGCGTGTCCCTGATCTCGGGGAGGTCCAAGAGGCGATCGGCCCGTGCGTCCACCGTAAGGCCGAAAGTGGCGAGGAGGAGACGCTTGACCGCCTCGTACTTGCCGTCGGCAGTTGGATTCCTTAGGACCGATACGACGCGGGTGGCCGTGCCGGGCCCGAGGGCGGAGACCACGTGGCAGTACATGGTCTCGTCCACCGTGATGCCTCGAAGTCGGAACTGGGCTTCCGCCTGCAGGAACCAAACTTCGGCTTGTGATTCCCAGAATTCGGGGAGCTTGATGGAGACCGCGTTGGTAGCCATTGTTGCGGCGGTTTCGGGGAGTCAGCGACGGCTGACTCGAATGTTGGAGGTCACCAATGAAGCACGCGGTACTACGCGCGTGACTTGCTACCAAGGAGGAAGCGGACAACGCAGTGAGTTTATAGTTCTTTATTCCAAAGAGGTCACTGTAGCACTGGCGCGCTCCGGGCTGCGCGCCCGGTGTATATCCTGAGGCCACGCCTATCCCTCGGGCATGGCCGCCGCCCACTTGGTGCGTGGAATGATGTCACCACGCCAGTGGGCTTTCGTGTCCGCCACAATACTAAAACAACTACAACGCACTCAGTGGAGCATATACCTCCACCAGGCTGAACAGTTTACGTTTTGGATCCCACTGATAGGCCGGATCTGTATCCGGACCTGAACCAAAATATAATCGGCTTGTTTATGCCACCTGCACAATTCATCCACCAAGTTTTGTCATAATCTGTCCACAACTTTTTGAGATATCGTGCTATATATTGTTTTTGGTCCTCTCAATGGTGAAGAATCACTTTTTAAAAAAAATCTGGATCTTCGCCAAAATCGAATCAAGTCATACTTGTCACACCCATCCTGTCCATTGAGTTTCGTCTGAATCCATCCATAACTTTTTGAGATATCCTACTCAGACAGTTAGACAGACAGAGTGAAAGCGCATCTGTCAACCATCCGTGGCAGAGGTAGAAATTAAAAATATATATTGTATCTGGATCTTCACCAAAATCGAATCAATTTGTCCTTTTTAGACACCCAAACTGTCCACCAATTTTTGTCCGAATCAGTCCATAGCTTTGAGGTATTTTGCTATATATTGTTTTTGGCCATATCTCAATGGCGAAGAATCACTTAAAATTTTTTATCGGATCCGGAACTTCACCAAAATTTAATCTTTTATTCCTTGTAGTTATCACACACCCAACATGTGGACCAAATTTCGTCTGTATCGGTCCACAACCTTTTGAGATATCCTGTTCACAGACAGGACTGACAACATAACGGTCTCCATCCACCCTTGGTGGCGGAGATAATTACGGAGTGGATGTGATGGCTCTTGCGTCATCTTGTGAACTTTCAGTACAACATTTTTCTCATACAAAGTTCAAATTGAGGGGATGTTTGTCAGAATTGCTCATTTTTCAATCTTCCTGGGTTTTTTCAGTTTCTTTACATTTTCTTTTGGCAAATTACCAAAGTACAAATCAAACAAAGTGAGAATATTTTCGATCAGAGACCGATTAAAAAAGAAAAGAACTGGTATACCATTGTCAACATGAAATTCTTTTAATTTCCTTAGTTCATTATTTGGTTTGCTTTCACGTCCAGCACTTTAGAACCCCTTTTCCCTTTCAATTTGGCATCGAGTACTATGCTCAAATTCTTGTATTCAGAAACTTGTTCTATAGTATGATCATGGATCATGCTTTCCTGCCAAGCGGCAAAAACAAATAATCTCCTTTGCCTTATTGTCCCCCGTCGCACAGCGGAGCGAAAGGGGGACTATGGTTTTCCCCTCCGTCCGTGTGTCCGTCCGTCCGTCCGTGTGTGCGGGCGTGCTTGCGTGCGTGCGTGCGTGCATGCGTGCATAAGCGAAGGACCGCATTCGAATTTGTTGTGTGGGTGCAACCCAAGTCAAAATCCAAGATGGCCGCCGCCATGTATGTCTGATGCCATGTATGTCTGAACCTTGTGAGATGAATATCTTGAAAAATAAGCGAAGTACCAACTTATAATCTGGTGTGTGGGTGTATCTCGGCATAAGGAAGAACGCCATTGGAAATTGGGTCGCCACATCAAAATCCAAGATGGCCGCCACCATATATATTGTTACTGATCGCGGATTAAGATGTTATTTACCGAGCGGTGGTATTGCCGCGACCGTTACAGGATCCCTGACTCACCCGATTCACCCAGGACTTTGGCCGTATCGCACCGCAGCTGCCCAATCTGGGAAAAAGACGAAAACGACGAAATGCAAGAGGAAAAGGAATAAAACGAGAAGACGGACAGAAGAGTAATTGGATTTATTATTTACACACGCAAAAAGGAGCAATCAAGGTTTATTTACAACACATAAGACGCAGGTGACACAGTGCAAATACTAGCTTATAGTTATACAGACTTAACTTATTCCCAGGACAGAACAAACAAAGACACTGACTCACGCGGGGAATGACAGGAATGGCAGGAGGTGGATGGCTGGAGGTGAATGCTTGGTGGAGCCTTGGTGGAGGTGAACGCTTGGTGGAGCCAACGCGGAGCCTGGGTGGAGGCTTGGTGGAGGTGAACGCTTGGTGGAGCCAACGCGGAGCTTGGGGGGTTGGTGTGACGGGTTCTCTCTCCTTCCCTCACAAGCTTCAGGACTCTCTCTCTCTCTTCCTTAGTCCCACCCAGTCCAACAACTTCCTCTCTTGCTTAGTCCCACCCAGTCCAACAACTTCCTCTCTTGCTTAGTCCAACTCAAGGCCTTCCTGTCTTCTGATCTCCTCCCTCCTCGACTCCTCACCGCAACCAACGCAACCACTGACCGCCACCACTGACTCCTCACCGCAACCAACTGACCACCGACTCCACTGACTGACTCTTCACGACTCTCTCTTGACGACCAACTCTTTGTGACCAACTCAAAGTGCATCTCCTCTGGGAACACCCCCCGCCGTGGGTTATATAGGCCCCGCCCCTCAACCTTTGCGAACCTCCCCCAAACGTTCTCTCCCCGCCCTCTCAAGCCAAACCCCTTGTTCATGGTTGGTCGAGTGGGGCCGGCTCACTCCTCCCCTCTCTGACGAGGTGGGGACCCGCCTTCCTTCCCCCAACCCTGCCTCGTGGTCAATGGCGGATGAAGGGAAAACCGCCCAACATGCAGTTGGCAATGCGAATTGCAATTGACGGAAAGGGGGGAATGGAAGTGTTGGGAGTGGGAATGAAGGGAATCTATCTCTTTCACTGGTGCAATGGAGTATTTCAATTAATGGAAGACACAGCCTTACACTAATCTATCTATAATTCCAGTAATCTCTGTGTGTATGTGTGTGTGTATGTGTGTGTGTATGTGTGTGTGTATGTGTGTGTGTATGTGTGTGTGTCTGTGTGTGTGTCTGTGTGTTTGTCTGTGACCGCTGTTTCTCGACAACCACGGGTCCGATATACTTGAAACTTGCCAGGTATATTGCTGGGGACCCGAGGATGTGCCTTTTCAAGGTTTGAAATTAATCGGACAAGTGGTTCCCAAGGTATGGTCACCGTACTCGCAAGCCGTTCGCTTTGGCTTTGCGAATGGACCAAACCATTTCATGTAAATAGAGGGGGGGGGGGGGTTCTACCGTACTCGCAAGCCGTTCGCTTTGGCTTTGCGAATGGACCAAACCATTTCATGTAAATAGAGGGGGGGGGGGGTTCTGTGGTCGTTACTGCCACGTGGTTTCAAAGTTTTTTTTTGTTGTTGTTGTTTGCACGCATGTTTTTTTGCACCCACGTACGGGCACGCCCTAGTACACATAATAAGGATATAACTGTCAAAAAAGATATATCGTGTCCTGCATGTATGTTTTATGGACTAACTACGGGAACGCCCTTTGACCTTTATACAACCACAAACGGAGGGAGGAGGGGTGATATTTTACAACAACCTTTTACAACAACATTTTACCACAACAATAAAATAAAAAAACATTCTCATATCCACAACACTGCACCCTCCTCCCCTTAGGCACGTCCCGGGCCTATAACTTTTACCTTAGTGTGGCACGTAGGTGTAGTTCCCTCTACTTTTAACCTGACCCTGAGTGCGACAGTTTTAAAACATAAATAAATGTGTCCCGCTGCTCCATTGCACCCTGCCTAACAGACTTACGCCCACAGTTAACCGAATTGCGGAATGGTCTTCAAACTATACACTGACGGTGGGAAGCATTATTTACAATGACGCTATTTTTATTTACAAAACTAACCCAGGACCTGTGATTGTTCTTTCTGGGGGGGAGACAGTCTGCTCTGCATCGACGCACCATTAAAGCGCCCAAAAACGCACCAATACACACCCAAGCACCAATCGGTGCAGTCACCATAGTTCATCAGTGTTCCATAAAAATAAAATCAACAACCCCTAACCCTGCAGGTGATCTCTTGCTCTTCGGCTCCCTCTGCTAGTTATTATTATTTTCCTGGTGTTGTCATCTTCCCTTGCTGGCGGCCTATTTGCAATAAAAGAATGCACCTAACGTGTCCGTTTTTATTTTATTTATGGCCCACAGGGGTCGACTACGTGTGGTTCACCTGTGGGGCATCGGTGCCCTGTGGCCAAGGTCCGCCAGCAAGATTTCGGGCCCTCATGGCCGGTTCCAGCAGAGGGGCCATGCCCCAACCCATGGGGTCCATAAGTGGTGCTCGGCCACAGGCATGTGGTCCATAATGTGGTGCATCGATGCAGACAGCTGGTTCTGGGAATTTCGGGCACACAATGGCCGACCCACGCACGCTCCCCTCGGCACCCAATGGCGCACAGGTCATGTGGGAGACAAAAGGGGAAAGACAATTGAGCGAGGGGTAAGGTCACAAGGGTACACATCAATAAGGCAATGCGAGGCGAAATGCGTACGGAGGGCGAAGTGAGAAAGCTCGTCCCTACCGTACGTCACCCCCCTGTCACCTACCCTACCCTTGCCCTTACCCCATATGTACAAAAATCTACACATTTACAAATTCGTCACTACTGTCACGTCTTCCCCATATTTCCCCTATACCAAATTCGTCTCCACAATCCCTCTACTTCAAAATTTGCCATCACCAATTCATCATCAATCCTCATAAGGAGGGAGAGATGGAACATCAAAGCACAATGTCACACCCACGTCATGATGTGTCTCACAATCCAAACATTTGCACAGTAAAAATAATTAAACATGGCATGGTGCGGAGTACCTGTCACCTCAGGTGAGTGGATGCAGATGGTGCGAGGAGACTTCATCCTAACTACTTTCTAAATGACATTAACACACTTTACACTACCCGGGGTCTTTCCCTGCCAATCCATTGGCCAACTTACACTATGGGTTCTAAAAACCAATTCCCATTGACCAAACTGTGGTGCTTCTCAATTTGGGGTCTCACTCCCCCGATTCATCTCCCGGTGCCTCGCACAATTTCTGGGCCGCGACGTGTAGCTCTCCCAGCAGGTCTACCCACCTGCACACCTCCACCACTGCAGTTGCCACCCGAGCTTACCTAGCTCCTCACCCTAACCTAACTAACTGGGGAAGGCCCTCTCCTGGCTCTGTCACCCCTTGGTGCCCTCTGGCACTGGGCTACCCGGGTCCGTCCTCCGGATCCTCGGGCCCCATCCACAACTACCGGCTCCCAGAGCCCACCTGCGGCCTCACCTGGCCGACATCCTCACAGTGGTGGAGTGCCCAAACCAACTACACACACTAACAGGCTACACGCCCAGCCATTTCCACAACACTAATGCACCCATCCAAAGACCATTCTTTCACCCGCACCACAGATGCCAATATCCAACCACAATTTACCTGTACCCTCTACCTAACACTTACACTACCCGCCCCGGGTATCCGTGATGGGGGTCCACTCTTCCCCCATTCACACCTTCGCACCATCCACTCCACTCCACAATTTCCACCATACTCACTCCACGACCATCCATTCCAATACTCCATTTATTCCACACTACCATTCTCCATACCTGCTGTTGCACACCTGTGCCCTCACACCTGGTGCCACCTGCACCCTCCTCCTCTTCCTGGACCAGTTGGTCAACACAACACACATCACCATCACTCACTCATACACTGCTCCACACACCTGTTCAGTTGCACACCTGTGCAATCACACCTGTTCGATCACACTTGTTCAATACTCACACACACGGCATTATCTCAGCTAACTACTCCCCTCTGAAACTTGCGCTTCCCAGTCGTCCCTTTAAACTATTGCGCTCCCACGTCATTATCAACCACACTAAACTACTTGCGTCCCCACTACAGGTATCAGTCACTATCTAAACCTTAACGTTACCTAATGTCAGCTTCGCTAGATCCCTATCAATATAACCTAACCCACCCGGGCTAGTTTTCACTGCCATACACCCCATAACTATAGCGCATTTGCCCCCACGTCTGTGAGGGATGGTGGATTTGCCATCCCACCACATCGGGGGTCTCTCACTATAAATTTTGTTCGTCCAAATTCCAACCAATTCAAAAATTTTCCATTTACTGCAAATTCTACCCACTATTATAAATTTCGTATCAAATCACTACCATCATCATCACAGTCCGCTATATCCTAGCCTCGGTGCGTCATGACATCATTAAACTCGGCTTCGTAAAGCCGAGCAATGAATTCGGGTGGTTTGGTCGCCTGCAGGTTGAATCCGTCCGGCTTTCGGTTCAAGGGAGGTGGTTTGGTTGGACCGAGGCTCCACGCACCATCTCGGCGCGGCACCTTGCGGTCCCGGGCCCGATGGCTCAATCTCCCCCGGTCGGAACCCCGTCCCCACGAAGGGGCACCGTTCCACTTCCTCCCACTCGCCCTTGAACCGGACCGGTCGCCTGGCCCAACAAGGCCCGGACTCGACCGTGCGGGGCGGGGCCAAGCCCGAATCGGCAACGACGCTTCGAAGAGAAGCGACGCAGCTTCGATCCGCGCCGGGCCTCGCACCCAACAAAGCACCCCGCGCACCGAGTGCTCGCATCGGCTATCCGTCGCTCTAACCACTAACCCGGTTACCGTCGATGCTTTACTTGCATGCTTACAAGCATACGCTACCCCTTTCACCCTCACAAAACCTGGCGTTCCAACGCCGTCCGTACATTCCACCAACGCTCTCCCTGTTACACACCACACCTCTCGCGCACACTCTTGCGCACACTTTGGTCCACACCTCTCCTCCGTTACGTCCTCCGTAACACTTACCACACCGCGCTTCCCTGTGCTCCCTCGCACACGCGCTTCCACCAACCCAGGTGTGCTTCCTCGCACACCCTCCACCACCACCTTACTCTCCGTGTCACACTCACCCTCGCACGTACACTCCGTATTGCTCTCACTCCCTGTGTCACACCCCGTACACACCGACGTGCATTCTCGCTCGGACTCGGTTTCACTCCCACACTTTACAACACACCCACTCGCCGACGCACACTTTTTCCTCCCACGCGTGCCATTTCCACTCACACGGGACCCTTCACCAACGCCCGGATGCTTCCTCGATCCCAAGCGCGCGAAAATTCTTTTGTCGCTAAACATCCTCTTACAAAATCTCCCAGCACAATACACAACAGCACGACTCACCTGGGGGATCCTTTTCTCCACGCGAACCTGTAAACTTCCATTTGGATTAGCAAGTACATCATCATGATTTGAGCAGGGACTTTGTACATTTTCCATTTCTCCCTGCAATTCCCGGGCTACCTCCGTCATCTCTTCAATTTCAATGCCCACTTCCGCTTTTTCTTTACTCACCTCGACGACCGTTGGCTTTAATAAAACACCCTCCTCTACCTCAGCGGTCGCCGGCTTTTCCAAACCCCGTGTCGCGATTTCTACCCCCGTCATTGTACCCGTGCTTTCCTCCGCTTCGCTCAACCAGCGCTTTTCGACCCGCTTTACCTCGTCGTGCACCCGTGGGACCCTTTCGCCCAACTTGCGGTCTCTGTCCCTCTGCTCCCTTTTCTCCATATCGGCCCTCATTTCTTTCGTTGTTGCTTCAATTTGCTCAGTCTGAGCCTTAATTTGCTCACTCTGAGCCCTCATTTTTGCCATCATTTCAATCATAAAGACTCGCACGTACTCTGGCATCTCTGGCTCGGCTGCCGCGACCATGGGCGTGGCTAAATTTGGTGCCGCTGTAACCACGTGCACGAGAGCGCCATTTTGTGCACCTGATACTCCCTCAACCGCCTCCTCATCGCTCCCCTCCATTTGATCCTGGGTTACTCCTAAACCCCCTATCTCTCCCACCGGCATCCCGTCGCCTTGACCAGCCATGGCGCGATTTCAAAGTTCAGGTTTTGTAAAACAAAACAAATTTCGGCCGCTCCAAATTTTTGACCAAATTTTTTCCTAGATGTTTTAAAAATTTGGTTCGGGCCCCGAATCTCACTCCCAGACACCAATTGTTACTTAACACAATTGGTGTTCCAAAATTTGGGCCTAACAAATTTAGTCCCAGGTCCGAATCCAACTCCAGACAACCAATTGTTACTGATCGCGGATTAAGATGTTATTTACCGAGCGGTGGTATTGCCGCGACCGTTACAGGATCCCTGACTCACCCGATTCACCCAGAACTTTGGCCGTATCGCACCGCAGCTGCCCAATCTGGGAAAAAGACGAAAACGACGAAATGCAAGAGGAAAAGGAATAAAACGAGAAGACGGACAGAAGAGTAATTGGATTTATTATTTACACATGCAAAAAGGAGCAATCAAGGTTTATTTACAACACATAAGACGCAGGTGACACAGTGCAAATACAAGCTTATAGTTATACAGACTTAACTTATTCCCAGGACGGAACAAACAAAGACACTGACTCACACGGGGAATGACAGGAATGGCAGGAGGTGGATGGCTGGAGGTGAACGCTTGGTGGAGCCAACGCGGAGCTTGGTGGAGCCTTGGTGGAGGTGAACGCTTGGTGGAGCCAACGCGGAGCCTGGGTGGAGCCTTGGTGGAGGTGAACGCTTGGTGGAGCCAACGCGGAGCTTGGGGGGTTGGTGTGACGGGTTCTCTCTCCTTCCCTCACAAGCTTCAGGACTCTTTCTCTCTCTTCCTTAGTCCCACCCAGTCCAACAACTTCCTCTCTTGCTTAGTCCCACCCAGTCCAACAACTTCCTCTCTTGCTTAGTCCAACTCAAGGCCTTCCTGTCTTCTGATCTCCTCCCTCCTCGACTCCTCACCGCAACCAACGCAACCACTGACCGCCACCACCGACTCCTCACCGCAACCAACTGACCACCGACTCCACTGACTGACTCTTCACGACTCTCTCTTGACGACCAACTCTTTGTGACCAACTCAAAGTGCATCTCCTCTGGGAACACCCCCCGCCGTGGGTTATATAGGCCCCGCCCCTCAACCTTTGCGAACCTCCCCCAAACGTTCTCTCCCCGCCCTCTCAAGCCAAACCCCTTGTTCATGGTTGGTCGAGTGGGGCCGGCTCACTCCTCCCCTCTCTGACGAGGTGGGGACCCGCCTTCCTTCCCCCAACCCTGCCTCGTGGTCAATGGCGGATGAAGGGAAAACCGCCCAACATGCAGTTGGCAATGCGAATTGCAATTGACGGAAAGGGGGGAATGGAAGTGTTGGGAGTGGGAATGAAGGGAATCTATCTCTTTCACTGGTGCAATGGAGTATTTCAATTAATGGAAGACACAGCCTTACACTAATACACATAATAAGGATATAACTGTCAAAAAAGATATATCGTGTCCTGCATGTATGTTTTATGGACTAACTACGGGAATGCCCTTTGACCTTTATACAACCACAAACGGAGGGAGGAGGGGTGATATTTTACAACAACCTTTTACAACAACATTTTACCACAACAATAAAATAAAAAAACATTCTCATATCCACAACAATATGTCTGAACCTTGTGAGCGAAATATCTTGAAAAATAAGCGAAGTACCAACTTCTAATCTGGTGTGTGGGTGGATCTAGGCACAAGCAAGAAGGCTGTTTAAAATTGGGTCGCCACGTCAAATTCCAAGATGGCCGCCGCCATGTATGTCTGAACCTTGTGAGATGAATATCTTGAAAAATAAGCGAAGTACCAACTTCTAATTTGGTGTGTGGGTGTACCTCGGCATAAGGAAGACCGCTATTGCAAATTGGGTAGCCACGTCAAACTCCAAGATGGCCGCCACCATATATATGTCTGAACCTTGTGAGTGAAATATCTTGGAAAATAAGCAAAGTACCAACTTCTAATCTGGTGTTTCGCTGTGTCTAGGCACAAGGAAGAACGCTATTGAAAATTGGGTCGCCACATCAAAATCCAAGATGGCCGCCTCCATGCATGTCTGAACCTTGTGAGCGAAATATCATATCATCGCATGTTTTCTGCGTCTTCCACTTTGTCAACTCACATCACTTCACCGACGGGGGACCTCGGCGTAACGCTTGTTGGTACTGTTATCCTCTCTTGATTTATCCAGTAAGGTTTAAGGGTGAGAGGGATTTTGTCTAACTATAAAGTATTTTTTTGGGCCCTTTGTTGTCCCCCGTCGCACAGCGTAGCGAAAGGGGGACTATGGCTTTCCCCTCCGTCCGTGTCCGTCCATCCATCCGTCCGTCCGTCCGTGCGTGCGTGTTTGCGTGCGGGCGTGTGTGCATGCGTAAGCGAAGGACCGCATTCAAATTTGGTGTGTGGGTGCAACCCACGTCAAAATCCAAGATGGCCGCCGCCATGTATGTCTGATGCCATGTATGTCTGAACATTATGAGATGAATATCTTGAAAAATAAGCGAAGTACCAACTTCTAATTTGGTGTGTGCGTGTATCTCGGCATAAGGAAGAACGCTGTTGAAAATTGGGTCGCCACGTCAAAATCCAAGATGGCCGCCACCATATATATGTCTGAACATTGTGAGCGAAATATCGCGAAATATAAGCGAAGTACCAACTTCTAATCTGGTGTGTGGGTGTATCTAGGCACAAGGAACGACGCTGTTTAAAATTGGGTCGCCACGTCAAAATCCAAGATGGCCGCCGCCATGTATGTCTGAACCTTGTGAGATGAATATCTTGAAAAATAAGCGAAGTACCAACTTCTAATTTGGTGTGTGGGTGTGTCTCGTCATAAGGAAGAACGCTATTGAAAATTGGGTCGCCACGTCAAAATCCAAGATGGCCGCCTCCATGTATGTCTGAACCTTGTGAGCGAAATATCATATCAAAGCATGTTTTCTGCGTCTTCCACTTTGTCAACTCACATCACTTCACCGACGGGGGACCTAGGCGTAACGCTTGTTGACATTAAGAACCAAATGATGTCGGTCACACCACTCGTGGACACGTAACGACAAGGTTTGATTATATCGAGTTGATTTTTGGGAGGATGGTGTTGCCACATCCTGTAAGCTTGTTTTCTTTATCCAGGCACATGATCGTCACGTCGGCTACTTCCACTTCCTCACCCTCATGGCATTTTATATTTTCTTGGAGGAGAAGGTATGTATTTTGCACAAAAATATGAAAATAATTGTGTTCTCTCCTATTTTAGACTTGTCTATTGGCACTTATTTGGTAATACCATTGTTTTACTCTTTATTTTTTATGTAAAGGCAACTTTGATCATGTGACATTTGTGATTTCGTTTTTCGATTGACTACAGCAGGTCACATGTTGATTTTGATTATATCGTGAGTATATATAGATTATATAGATGTTGATTTTGAAGGTGTTAATAGATCAAAATTGTTGAGACAATCGAACATTTAATGGATCGATTGTAAATCGTAGGTCGTGATTATCGAATTTATTTCACTTAAATGGGACATTGAACTTCCTCCTCACAATCCACAGTTTTACTCATAAAATCTGAGCCCCAAAAACCTCTTTCACCCTGAAAGTAAAATAAATTACATCACTGAAGGTTGTTGCCTTTGGATGTCAGTAAATTGACAAATTTCACATGGTCGAATCGGCCACGTGCTACCCCTTTTTCCTCTTTCTCATGTTCAATTTCACTTATTGTAAGATTGTCGTTTCATACTTCATGATGAGTAAATTCAACCAATAACCTATCTATCTAGTTTATCGGCAAATTGTCACGATTCTTTCCTGGGCATTGCTCTGTTACTTTTCCTTTTCCTTTTTTTGGCAAATTATTAAATGTTAAACTAGAAGGCCATTCAGTAGAGCGCATACTCCCGCCGTGGGTCAAGTTGGAATCGTACGTTTTGTTGAACATCCCCTCTCCCCAAAACAATCAATGAAAAATAAAGTAGGCCCTAACTGTCAGAGAATGCGCAGACAAACAAACAAACAACAACTTGTCTTTTATACAGATTTGGCATTTAATATGGAATATTTTTTTTGTGGGGGTGAACTTACTATTCAAGATGACTTAGAACCAAAAGTTAATTGGAATTATGTTGAAATTATTCTAGATTTTGTTAATGTGACCTTTAAAAGAAACAAAAACCACATTTGACATTTCGAAGCAAATAAATTGATCCTTGAAAGTGATGTAAACTGATATCGAACTCAATTCACGGACATTACTGTGTTAAACTTATGTGCGTTTTCCAGAAGTATCTCTTTATTTTGCACATCAGCCAAATTTTTTTTTAACAAAAACAAAAGTTAAATTATGATTGGGATTACGGACAGTAAAATTACAGTTCAGTACTTTGTGTAACCCCCACGAGCATTCAGGAGAGCACGTACACGTTGAGGCATGCTGTTCACGAGATTTGCCAAGGTTTGGACAGGAATCGCTTGCCATGCAGTTACAATAGCCTGCTGCAATTCACGCACAGAGGCAGGCTGCTGGTCCAAGTTGTCGATTTGACGCGTTAATTCTGCCCACACGTTCTCTCTCGGATTCATATCCGGGGACATGGCAGGCCACTCCATATGCTCTACATCACGGTCAGCAAGAAAGTGTTTGGATCATGCGAGCACGATGAGGCCGTGCATTGTCATCTTGGAAGACAAAGTTTCCTCGAAAGGCTGCACGAACAAATGGAAGCAATGTTTCTTCCAGAATGGCCCTGTGCTTGAACTGGTTCAGGTTTCCAATCAGAACAACCAGGTCAGTTTTGCCCCCTGTATGAAAAGCAGCCCAAACGGTCACCCCACCACCTCCAGCTTGGACTCTTGGTACTATACAATCTTCGTTGTAGGCTTCATGCACTTGTCTGCGCACTCGGACGCGGCCATCTTGATGATAGACCAGAAATCTAGACTCGTCACTGAAGATCACGCGATTCCAGTGTCCTGGCTGCCATTGACGGTGCTCTCTGGCCCACTGCAATCGGCGCTGGCGGTGTTGTCTGGTCAGACGTGGCTTTCTCAGGGGACGCCTGGCACGATAGCCTGCTCGAACCAGTCGTTGGTTGACTAGCCTTCTGGATACAGGCACATTTGTCAGTTTGTCAGTTGCTGCCACTCAGCCCTAAGCCGATTAGCTGACTTGGTATGGCCATTGCAGACTAACCGGTGCAGCTGGCGATCATCCCTCCTTGTGGTTCTGCGGGGACGTCCTGGCCTCGGTATTGGAGTAGGGACACCCCTCCGAGCATTTCGTTTCAGAATATTTGACACCTGACCTTGAGTGATGCCATACTGCCGAGCAATAGCACGCTGTTTCATGCCGGAATTTCGTAAAGTCACCACTAAATGACAAACAGCATTGTCGAGTTGACGGACCATCTCCAGGGGAAGCGGCAATAACTTTTGTAGACGTGCAGCAGTTGTTTTCCACTAATACAGAACGCAACAACCCTTATATACCCGATTGTGAAGCCAATCGTCACATGTACCTGTCCGTACATTTTGTCATGCCACCTGTGATATAATCCTGTTATTGACTTCTTGCTGCGACAGACAATCAGTGACATGGTTCTTTTACCAAAGAAATCACCGAAGCATCAAAGAAACTCACCAGATTGATATACCGAGTTCAGAAAGTAAACCCAAGTCAAGAAAAAAAAAAAATTCCATATTAAATGCCAAGTTTGTATATATATATAGATATAGAAGCATACATATATAGAATATATAGAAGAATATATAGAAGAAGATAATATTGTTGTGGTTTTTAGAACCCTCCACTTTGTAAATATTTGTAATATTCCCTTATAAATAATCCCCTGTAAATACTCCCATTTTTGGTGTAAAGGTCAAAGGTCGCACCCTAGTTAGGCCATGAGCAACACGTAGCACACCATAGGCTTCTTCTTTAGTTATTTCGTTAGTATGTGTTTCAGGTACGGATCTGTTCCCAATAGTTGAATCTGCATTGTATTAATTAAATAAGAGTAGGTCCCCTTGTCAATTCATATTGCGGCGTAGCCTTCCTCCAAATTGTGTTCCTTGGCTTGCCAGTAGCGTTCGCTGCCTGGCTCAAGCCGCCATTGAACACGAGGTCAGGCTTGGAGAAGAAGGGGGCGGGGCGGCATGAACGAGGTGTGGCCACGTCAACTCACCACCAGGGCATGGCCGGTAAGCCCCACCAGCCAACCAGGGCTGAGGTGAGCTCGTTAATAGGCATGGCTCGATGAAGCGCGGCTTGATTTCTAAACAGGTTATAAAAGCGCAAGCGCCAAGCCCTCTAGGGAGATGCGCTTAGGGAGGCCATTGATGAAGAACTGCGCAGGGGACCGTTGCGATTGAGAGAACAGCGCAGAGACGGCGGATGATAAGAACACTGCGTAGAGGATCGCTTGGAACCATCGGTGATACGAACTGCCGTTTGGTTTGAGAGTGTTCGGCACGCTATACTCACGCAGCATCCCCGCCCCTCGCATATGTAAGGTCCGGTCGTGCGCCAACGACACGCGAAGCTGCCTGCCATTCTTCGCGGCGGACCCGGAGCCTGGAACCATCTGCTTGGACCCTTCTCTTCCTTCCCACCACCACCACCCCATTCGTGTAAGTGTGTTTGTACTGTCCTGGGCGTGTGATAATATAAGACTGTTTAAGGCTGCCCTGTGTCACTGCTTCTTCTTCTTCTTGTATATTCCCTTCTTTCATTTCCATTTCGGGTTTCTTGTACATAATTAATAAATTATATTTGTTCTTGCTTTACTTTGGTTCCTCTCTTCCGATCGCTTGCGTCCTGTCCCCAATTGAATATCGGTGGCACGATATAGGAACCGCTATAATCGGGTTTAGACTGCCGCTAACGGTTCGAGCTTCGGATTGCTAAACCGCTCGGCAACATTCCATCTTGTCCGTGGCTCGGGCAGAAGGAGCGCCCTGCTTTGCGGCGAGGTTGGCGAAGGTATCTGGAAACCGATTGACCAGTCACCCTGGTCAATCTCAACCCCGAAAAGGAGCGCGATATCTTCTAGGACTCAGACGGCCAGCTTAATAGACGAGGGGATTAAACCCCCCTCGGTAAGGGGAGCGCCGTAATCCGAGATCCGCAACAATTGGTGTCGGGGAGTGGGATTGGACCCAAACCAAATTTTTTAATCCATCTTAAAAATTTGGTCAAAATTACGGGCGGCCGAAATTTAGTATTTAACAACCAAATTTATATCGTGCCATGGATGGTCAAGGTGGTCAGATGCCGGTGGGGGAGATAGAAGAGGAAGAGGTTGAATCGACCCAGGACCCCAGGGAAGAGGTGGGAGAAATAGAAGAGGAGGTCGAGGAAGGTGCGGTAGAGGTGGGTTGCAGGCACACAAGATGGCGGCGCCTCGCACATGGTCACGGCCACACAAAATGGCGGCGCCTCGCACATGGCGACGAGGGCCGCGCCCTCTGCACAAGCGGGAGGGATAGATATGCAAGTCCTCATGGCGCAGCTGCAGGCAGTCATACAAACGGAGATTGGAAATCTACTTGAAGGGGTTAGAAACGAAATAGGTGGCCAGATAAAAGAATGTGGGAAGAGCATTGATTGCAGATCGGGCGGAATGGTTGTGGGGGTATGTGACGAGGTAGCGCGGTGTGAGGAGCGCGGGAGAAGTGAGTTGGAGCAAGGCACAGCCGGGTGGACCGGGATAGAGATCGCGACCCGGGGTATGGGGAAGCCGGCGACCGCCGAGGTAGAAGAGAAAATTTTATTAGAGCCAGCGGTCGTCGAGGGAAAAGAAAATAAAGGAAAAGAATTAATTCAAATTGGCAAAGAAACCGAACCAATAGTGGAAATGGAAATTGGAGAGACCGCAGACGTAGAAAAGCACTCGCGGGGTGAAGAGATGGAATATGTGCAAAGCCCGTGCTCGCATCATGACGCCATGCTTAATCCTTATAAAGATTTGCAGGTGGTGTTGGAGCGAGGAGGAAGAAGCGCCCAGGTGAGTTGGGCTGTATATTGTGCGGGGAGATTTTGCAGGAGAATGTTTGGCGCGAGAGGGTTTTTCGCGCGCTTGGGATCGAGACGGCACCCGGGCATTTGTGGAGGGTCCCTTGTGAGTGGTGTGAGAGAAAATGGCGTGCATGTGAGGAAAAAGTGTGCGTCGAAGAGTGAGTGTGTGACAGAGTATGGGAGTGATACCGGGTGTGAGAGCGAATGCACGTCGGAGGGTATGTGCGAAACCGAGTGTACGGAGTGCGACGGAGTGTGCGTTGGTGGTGGCGTGTGTGCGAGAAGGCACACCTGAGTTGGTGGTGGAGCGCGTGAGTGGGTGTATGCGGGAGTACACACCCGTGAGTGGTATGGAGTACCTACCGGGAGAGTGTGCATGAGGAGAGAGTGCGGTGATGGAATGTGCGGAGTGCGTGAGGATGACTTGGTGTGCGAATGAGAATGTAAAAAGGAACGCGTGGTGTGAGCATGCGAAGGGAGCATCGACATTAACCGGGACAGCGTTCAGACTGACGTTTAGCCGACGCGAGCCCTCGGTCCGTGCCGGGCGGTGTGTGCTGCGGGAGCCGGCGGGGGTTGGTGTCGCGTCGCTCCTGTTCGGAGCGTCGTGCACGATTCGGGCCGGGCCCTGCCCTGCACGGTCGAGTCCGCGCTTTGCCAGGCAAAGCGGGCGGCCCGGTTCGAGAGGAAGGAGGAGGGGTCGGAGTGGCGCCCCCTTGTGGTGGCGGTGCTCCACCTGGGCAAAGCTGGGCCATCGCGCTTGGCAGCGCAAGGCCTTGCGTAGGGATGTTGCCTTGAGCCTTGGCCCGACGAAACCTCCTCCCCTGAATCGAGTGCCGGACGGACCCAACCTACAGTAGACCAAACCACCCGTATTCATTGCTCGGCTTTGCAACGCCGAGCTTTGAAAATGCATTGACGTACCGAGAGGCTCAGAGTAGTGGACGATTGATGATAGTAGTGTTAGTGATGGCGAATGGTAGTTTTATCATTCGCGTCACGTCGGGGGCAAAGGAGCTATAGTTTATGGGGTTATGGCGGTGAAAACCTAGCCAGGGAGGGCTTGGATAATGTTAGGGTTTAGAAATGACCATAGGTAACTGTAGATTTAAGTAGCGACATCATACCTGTAGTAGGGGACGTAGGTAGATTAGTTTGGATGATAACGACGTAGGATGTGCAATAGTATAAGGGAAGACGGGAAGCACTAAGTTAGAGGGAAACCAGGTAGCCAGATGATGCAGTGTGTGTGTGTGTAGGAAGTGATTGAGCAGAGTATTGTGAAAGGTGTGATTGTGCATTGAGTTGAGTGTATTGTATTGAGTGAATGGTCCTGGAGGGAAGGAGGGTGCAAGTGCCACCAGGTGTGCAAGTGCCACCAGGTGTGTGGGCACCAGGTGTGCAAGTGGAATACAGGTGGCAAGTGAGAATGGTTGCATGGAATGAATGGTCTGGAATAAATGGAGTATGGAATGGATTGAAAATGGATGGAGTGGAATGGATTGAGTGAAAATCTGTGAGCGGACACCCATCACAATCGGGAGAGTGAAAATTTGTGAGAGCGGACACCCATCACAATCGGGAGAGTGAAAATTTGTGAGAGTGGACACCCATCACAATCGGGTGAGTGAAAATTTGTGAGAGTGGGCACCCATCACAATCGGGAGAGTGAAAATTTGTGATAGCGGACACCCATCACAATTGGGGGAGTGAAAATTTGTGATAGCGGACACCCATCACAATCGGGAGAGTGAAAATTTGTGAGAGCGGACACCCATCACAATCGGGATTGCACGGGTTAGTGAATGGAGGGAAAAGGTGTGTGAGCACAAAAGGTGTGCGAAACAAAAAAGATGAAGGTGTGTGAGCACAAAATGGTGTGCAAGACATTTGGTGAGTGGAAATAAATGGGGTGCGAGACAAAAGGTGTGTGGAGTGAGTAGTGTGGAATACGTGGAGTGGAGTGGTTGGTGCGAAAGGAGTGGATGGGGAAGGATGGACCCCTCCACGAGTACCCAGGCAGGGTAGTTTAAAAGTTAGGTAGCGGGAGTAGGTAAATTGTGGTTGGATATTGGCATCTGTGGTGCGAGAGTAGCAGAGTACTGCTTGAGGGGTGCATTAGTGTGAGTAAATTGGCTGGGCATGTGGCCTGTTAGTGAGTGTGATTAAATGGGCACTCCGCCACTGTTAGTCTGTCGGCCAGGTGAGGCCGCAGGTAGGCTCTGGGAACCAGTAGTTGTTCAATGGGGCCCGAGGATCCAGAGGACGGACCCGGGTAGCCTGACGCCAGAGAGGGCGGTAGGGGGTGAGAGCGCCAGAGGGCCTTCCCCAGGTAGGTTAGGGTAAGGAGTAGGTAAGCTCGGGAGACAACTGCAGTGGCGGAGGTGTGCAGGTGAGCGGACCTGCTGGGAGCGCCACACGACCCAGCCCGGAAATTGTGTGAGGGCACAGGGTGAAGAATCGGAGGAGTGAGACCCCAAATTGGTGAGCACCACAGTTTGGTCAATGGGAGTTCGGTTTTTAGAATCACATAGTGTAAAATGGCCAATGGTTTGGCAGGGAAAGACCCCGGGTAGTGTAAAGAGTGTTAATGTCATTTAGAGTATAGTTAGGATTGAAAGTCTCTTCGCACCATCTGCATCCACTCACCAAGGTGACAGGACTCCACACCACCGTTTTTTGCAAATGTCTGGTATGTAAGACGCATCATGACGTGGGGGTGACATTGTGCTCATTGTTCCATCTCTTCCTCCTTATGAGGGATTGATGGTAAATTCGGAATAGAGGGATTAATGAGAAATTGGGATTGATGACGAATTTGGTATAGAGGGGAGCTATGGGGAAGACAAGACGTAGCGACGAATTTGTAAATTGTATAAATACGGGGTAAGGGCAAGGGTAGATTAGGTGACAGGGGGGGGGGGGGGGGGGAGGACGTACGGTAGGGACGAGCTTTCTCGGCTTGTTCTCCTGCGCACCTCACCTCTGCATTACCTTGTGTTA
The DNA here is from genome assembly GCF_964187855.1 of Myxine glutinosa. Lineage (NCBI taxonomy): Eukaryota > Metazoa > Chordata > Myxini > Myxiniformes > Myxinidae > Myxine > Myxine glutinosa. The sequence continues at coordinate 105,838,706 of NC_136266.1, forward strand.
ACGTGTACTCTTGCGCCCTTGCACCCCGCTAACCCTGCTTTGTCTCCCTTCCCCACTCATGGACCGTGGTCTTTGGGTACTGAGGGGAAAGTGTGCAGGCATCGTAGTTGTGTGCCCGCACCGTCGCTGCTGCCTGCCTGGACCGGTACCACACTTATGGACCGCACGTTGTTGTGGCCGAGCACCACACTGTATGGACCACAGGTCCGTGGCCGAGCACCACATTCATGGACCCCACAATTTGGGGCCTGGCACCTCTGCTGGGGACCGGCCATTGTGGCCATGAGATCTTGCTTGCGGACCACGGTAAAGGTGGCACCTAAGCCATGCAGGTGTACCACCTTAGTTGGCCCCTGCTGGCCATAATTAAAGAAATGGACATGGTTTGTGCCTTCCTTTTAGTACCAACTAGGCCGCAAGCAAAGAAGTCGTCCAGAACCATCGGCCCACCAGATAAGACGTCGCAAGGCATCATTATTCTTGAAATGTGATGACTGTGCACCAGATGGTGCTTTTTGTGCATGTTGGTGCTTTTGGTGCTTTTTGTTTTTTGGTGCTTATTGGTGCTGGTGGTATCGGTGCAGTGGAGTGCATGCCTTTCCTCTTTTCAAAGCATCTTCTTTTGTTTCCCAAAAGACAGGTCCTGGGTTCGCGTTTGTAAATACCAAATAGTGTCTTTGTAAATAATGCTCCCCACCGTCAATGTTTAGTTTTGAAGACAATTCCGTGATTCGGTTATCCTGTGGGCGTGAATCTGTTACATAGAATGCAACGCAGCAGGTGGGACATACTTAGTTGTTTTAAAAATGTCGCACTTAGGCTGAAGTTAATAGTACAGGGTTACCACACCTGAGTCACACGAAGTTAAAGTTCTGTCGGGCCGGGACGGCCCTGGAGGTAATGAGGGTGCAGTGTTGTGGTTTTTAGAACCCTCCACTTTGTAAATATTTGGAATATTCCCTTATAAATAATCCCCTGTAAATACTCCCATTTTTGGTGTAAAGGTCAAAGGTCGCACCCTAGTTAGGCCACGAGCAACACGTAGCATACCATAGGCTTCTTCTTTAGTTATTTCGTTAGTATGTGTTTCAGGTAAGGATCTGTTCCCAATAGTTGAATCTGCGTTGTATTAATTAAATAAGAGTAGGTCCCCTTGTCAATTCATATTGCGGCGTAGCCTTCCTCCAAATTGTGTTCCTTGGCTTGCCAGTAGTGTTCGCTGCCTGGCTCAAGCCGCCATTGAACACGAGGTCAGGCTTGTAGAAGAAGGGGGCGGGGCGGCAAGAACGAGGTGTGGCCACGTCAACTCACCACCAGGGCGTGGCCGGTAAGCCCCACCAGCCAACCAGGGCTGAGGTGAGCTCGTTAATAGGCATGGCTCGATGAAGCACGGCTTGATTTCTAAGCAGGTTATAAAAGCGCAGGCGCCAAGCCCTCTAGGGAGATGCGCGAGGGGAGGCCATTGATGAAGAACTGCGCAGGGAACCGTTGCGATTGAGAGAACAGCGCAGAGACGGCGGATGATAAGAACACTGCGCAGAGGATCGCTTGGAACCATCGTTGATATGAACTGCCGTTTGGTTTGAGAGCATTCGGCACGCTATACGCACGCAGCATCCCCGCCCCTCGCATATGTAAGGTCCGGTCGTGCGCCAACGACACGCGAAGCTGCCTGCCATTCTTCGCGGCGGACCCGGAGCCTGGAACCATCTGCTTGGACCCTTCTCTTCCTTCCCACCACCACCACCCCATTCGTGGAAGTGTGTTTGTACTGTCCTGAGCGTGTGATAATATAAGACTGTTTAAGGCTGCCCTGTGTCACTGCTTCTTCTTCTATACCCTTCTTTCATTTCCTCTTCGGGTTTCTTGTACATAATTAATAAATTATATTTGTTCTTGCTTTAATTTGGTTCCTCATCCGATCGCTTGCGTCCTGTCCCCAATTGAATATCGGTGGCACAATATAGGAACCGCTATAATCGGGTTTAGACTGCCGCTGACGGCTCGAGCTTCGGATTGCTAAACCGCTCGGCAACATTCCATCTTGTCCGTGGCTCGGGCAGAAGTAGCGCCCTGCTTTGCGGCGAGGTTGGCGAAGGTATCTGGGAACCCATTGACCAGTCACCCTGGTCAATCTCAACCCCGAAAAGGAGCGCGATATCTTCTAGGACTCGGACAGCCAGCTTAATAGACGAGGGGATTAAACCCCCCTCGGTAAGGGGAACGCCTTAATCCGAGATCCGCAACAATATTAATAATAAAATGAGCCCTATCTTCCAATGGTAATAAATCCTTCAAAAAATTCCTGGATCAGGAATAATATCCTGAGCTTCACCAAAAACGAATCAATTCTTCCTTATCCCAAGGGCAATCATCCCACCAACTTTCATCCAAATCCGTTCAGAACTTTTTCAGATATCTTGTTCACGAACATACGAACACACACACACACGGACACGATCGAATGCATTACTCCCTAGCGGGAGTAACAAGTCTTGTGGAAAAACTAGACGGTAACTTGGATGTCACCGAAGCATGTTGACATCAACAACCCATGTACACAACCTTTATTTCTCTTTGTTTCAGTATTCATGATTGGTCAATAGTTATCCAATCACTAATTCTCAATCTGCGTATCACTGATTATAATGATCAGAAATTGATCATTCTATCTACGTGAATGACCAGTAGTGATCATACCTGCCAAGACTCTTCAAATAATTTTTTCCCTTTAAAAGCCCTCCAAATACCGACAGGTAACAGACAAATTTTAACTCGCTCACCCATATAATACCAGTGGCCGTATCCAGCTCGTGCACACAATGCACTGTGAGTGATCCAGCACTTCCTCCTGAGGAGTGCCATGAAATACCGGTGGACCACAAGGATTTTCTATCGACTGCGATGATTGATTCCATGACCTTTTTGATGATTGGAAGTAAGCTGATTAGTCTGTAGTTGAAGAGATCAGTTTTTGCTCCTTTTTGAAGGTTGCTGTGATGGTTGCTGTGTCGTGATGTTGGTGGATTTCCAAGCATTCACATTGACAGGGTGAAAAGGTCAGAAAGAGGATGGGAAAGCGCAACAGAGCAGGATTTTAAGACACGTGAGCTGATGCCGTCTGGTTCAATAGCTGAGTGAGAGTCGAGGATTGAAAGAACATTCTCCACTTTCTCAGGTGCAAAAGGCAGAATCTAGGAGCAGTTTGATACGCAGGTAAGTGGATACCGAGAGTGAGGAGTTGGGACACAAGATACGGAAGCAAACGTATAATTGAGCCATTCAGCTTTCTAACGAGCGGAGTTTGAAAGCTCATTCTTGAGGTTGGACAGATGTTGTTTTCTGGCTCTCCTGAGTGTAGGCACATTTGTTGAGAGCTTTGTGGAATGATCTGAGATTGCCTTCGGTCAGATTTGCCTTCCAGGAGGAGAATGCAAGTTGTTTTAAAGCAACTGCCTCACCACAGCATTCAATGTACCAGGAGTGAGAGGATGGGTAAGCTAACTGAAGACAAGATGGGAGGAATCTGTGCATGAGAGAGCAGGTTTCTGTGCTAGAATTCCCAGGTTGAATTAATATCGGGGGCAGTAGATATAGGAGACCAGTCCTGGAGTATGATGGCAGTCCCTGCCAGTTTGCTCGAGTGAACTGCCAGCTCTTCAGTTGCCAGATTTGCTGGCGCTGGGGCAGGAGCTGTTCTCTGAGAATGGCCAGAGAGATGTTGACCTTCACAAGCACATGATCAAATGAGCCAATTGGGGCAGAGGACAAGCAAGATACATGGGTGGGGAAGTGGGTCATCACCACATCCAGAAAGGAAGATTTGCCATTGGGAGAGAGGTAGGTAAGGCGAGGGGGGAACCTTGGAGAGGGTGGGGCGAGGGGGGGGACCTTGGAGAGGGTGGGGCGAGGGGGGGAACCTTGGAGAGGGTGGGGTGAGGGTGGGGACCTTGGAGAGGGTGGGGCGAGGGGGGGAACCTTGGAGAGGGTGGGGCGAGGGGGGGAACCTTGGAGAGGGTGGGGTGAGTGGGAACATTGGAGAGAGTGGGGTGAGTGGGAACATTAGAGAGAGTGGGGTGAGTGGGAACATTGGAGAGAGTGGGGTGAGTGGGAACATTGGAGAGAGTGGGGTGAGTGGGAACATTGGAGAGAGTGGGGTGAGTGGGAACATTGGAGAGAGTGGGGTGAGTGGGAACATTGGAGAGAGTGGGGTGAGTGGGAACATTGGAGAGAGTGGGGTGAGTGGGAACATTGGAGAGAGTGGGGTGAGTGGGAACATTGGAGAGGGTGGATGAGTGGGAACATTGGAGAGGATGGATGAGTGGGAACATTGGAGAGGATGGATGAGTGGGAACATTGGAGAGGGTGGCTGAGTGGGAACATTGGAGAGGATGGATGAGTGGGAACATTGGAGAGGATGGATGAGGGGGAACATTGGAGAGGGTGGATGAGTGGGAACATTGGAGAGGGTGGATGAGTGGGAACATTGGAGAGGATGGATGAGTGGGAACATTGGAGAGGATGGATAAGTGGGAACATTGAAGAAGGTGGATAAGTGGGAACATTGGAGAGGATGGATGAGTGGGAACATTGGAGAGGATGGATGAGTGGGAACATTGGAGAGGGTGGATAAGTGGGAACATTGGAGAGGATGGATAAGTGGGAACATTGGAGAGGATGGATGAGTGGGAACATTGGAGAGGATGGATGCGTGGGAACATTGGAGAGGATGGATGAGTGGGAACATTGGAGAGGGTGGATAAGTGGGAACATTGGAGAGGGTGGATGAGTGGGAACATTGGAGAGGATGGATAAGTGGGAACATTGGAGAGGGTGGATGAGTGGGAACATTGGAGAAGGTGGATAAGTGGGAACATTGGAGAGGGGGAATGCAGAAAGGGGGACATGCAGTGGAGGGATGCTGGAGAAGGGCTTTGCTTGGAAGAAAGCAGGCTTGTTGGAGATGTCGGGGAGGGTACTGACATGGAGAGGTTTGACACAAATATAACGTGAAGGGGATTTGATGGTTTCGCCTTTCCTTTCCCCGCTAAGATCGCGTAAGAGTCAGTCCCAGGTTCCAAATGGATCTGCCTTCTGTACACATGGTGAGGTTCAGTCTCTTCAGCGGACCTTTCTGAAGAAGATGATGGGTCACTCTTGGCAGCTGAGATAAACCCAAAGAAGTTGGGGAGGTCATCCCTGTTTGGTTTTGGTATTGTGTAGGTGGTGGGGGCACCACCGACTTGTCATGGTAAGAGGGTGGGGACATCACCGTCTGTCGGTTTGGGGGAACTCTACTTTGATCCTACTGCTGATATCGGGGATTTAATGTCGACTGATGATTTACCATGATCTCTGCCATGTTTCCATTATTGGGGAAAATTTGCTGTGCTCCCTATCCAGGTGGACGTGGCTATAATGGAGGTTGGCATCGGAGGAGCATACGATTGTACCAACGTGGTCAGGTTGATCTTATCACTATGGAGCAATTCCAAGTTGTTAAATATCCAATTACTTTTGGATGGCCAGTGGCTGTGGCTTCATTTCCGGTGCTTTTTTATCATCATTGCAGGAAACCACTCGTGTGTGGAGTGGCATCTCTTGGGATGGATCACACAGCCATGCTCGGTTCTACACTTCCTGAAATTGCCTGGCAGAAAGCTGGAATATTTAAGGTATGCTCATGTCAACATCACATAAAATTATTCTTTGAACATTTGTTTTATTTTATTATTTATTGCACATCTTTTCTCTACCCTGTTACTGTAAATCTTCCCTTTGCAAGTCCTTTTGAGGCCTTTATCATGTGAATAGTCCTTCTATGTGATTGGTAATCCACTCTGGTTAAACTGATGATCTCGTGTTTGTGTTTTTCCTTCAGTATCGTACCATCAGTGCATATGCTTCTCATTTACTGTTTTGAAACCCATGTTTGCACTCCCTACCCACCCTTCACCCCCAAAGCTCTGTGCTGTACCTGGTATACTAATACTAAATCCTCTGTCTCTGTTTCTTCTCCCCCCCACCCCCCCACATTTCAGCCTGGAATACCTGCTTTCACTGTTAAGCAAACCGCAGCTGCTCTTGCAGTTCTTCAACAGCGAGCGCTTGAAATTGGGGTAGGTGTGTTTGTGTTTGTGTGTGTGTGCATGTACGTTCGTATGATAATCATAGAAAACTCGAAGGGCACTCGGTAGAGCACATACCTCCGCCAGGCTGAACAGCTTATGGTTTCTATCCCAATGATAGGCCGAATCTGGATTTGGAACTGAACCAAAATCGAATTGGCTTGTTCTTGTCACCTAACCAAGTCATCCACCAAGTTTATTCATAACTCGTCCACAACTTTTTAAAATGTGTTAAATATCGCTTTTTGCTCAATCTCTCAATGGTGAAGAATCACTTCAAAAATTAAATAATTCACGAATCCGAATCCATATTCATAAACGTTTGTGGGGGGTAGGCAATGGTTACCTTAGTCAAGGTAGAAGTGTATAGATTACCATGCTCCGTATGTCACGATGAAGAAGAAGAAACCCCATGTATCATAAGTAGGAAATTAGTTTAGACCGGATGTCGTGTAAGCACGTATAAGTGTCCTCATGAGAGGGGTGGGGATATGTTAATTAGTTCGGGATTAATGGTAAATCCCCTGTATGTAAATGGCCTCTGTTATTTTTCCTCTGTTCCTTATGATGATGCAGCACACACACACACAAAGCCAGGAAATAGTGCATTAAATGACACGAAATAAAAACTAACCGGAGACAGGACATTCAACCACCAATGATGCCACCGACGTGTGATAACATCAAGCAGGCAGGTCCGGGAGGCCACGACCCGAAGAGCAGTGAGTGGCTAGGATTGCCGAGCAACGAAGAGAGGTACTGGCTGATAGGAGCAGGCATGGGTGGCGTCAGATGACGTCAGAGCCTTGAGTACAAAGTAGTTGGAAGGCCGACATTTTCTCTCTCTGCTTCGGGACTTTGATAGTGAACAGTCAAGGTCGACTATTGCTTGTGTTGGAACATTGGTGCTGTGCAGTCGCGGTTGTGCTCTTGTGTGAGGGCTGTCTTGACGACCACATGAACATTTTATTGCGCTCTTGCGCTGGGGACATTGGAGGTCCCGACAATCATGAGGACGAGCGTGGCTGGAGTGACCAAGCGGGCGCGGCCTGCTCGCTTCGCTTCGTGCATGGAGCCAGGAGTGAGCGGACTGCGCACGGAGGCCCGGTTCCTGCTCGCGGGCTGCGCGGCAGGGGGTTTTGCCACGTGAGGATGGAGGGCCTGTGATGTTTCCGGACGATCAGGGGGACCAGAGCTAAGTCACAATTGCACGCTTTATTTTCACCTTTATTTTTCCCTTTGTCTGTATACAGGTCTGTGTGGGGACGTCCCATTTAGGAATCTTATTTTTATTGTGCATTCTTTATTGCCGGTATTTTTGTTCATTTTGAATCCGTGTCGGTTTGACTTGACTATCTCAGGTTCGAAGACGTCCGGTGGGACCTGTGAAGGTAAGTTCATCATTCTCCTTTCCCTCGCGTGTAAAAAAGACCGTCATTTTTGATTGAATGCCTCAGAGTGTCAGCTCGTTAGGCTATCTGTTTCCTTGGAGGATTTTAATCTCTAGGAACACGACAATACCTTAACCAAAATGGAATCGATTCGGTCTTATCAGACACCCAACCCCTCGACCAGGTTTGGTCCAAATCCACATATAACGTTTTGAGATATCCTGCTGTATATCGGTTTTAGCCCTGTCACTCAATGGTGAAGAATCACTTAACAATTATAGCAGCCGGATCCGGATCTTCACCAAAATCTAATCATTTCCTCCTTTTCACATACCCAACCTCTCTGCTAAATTTCGTCTGAATCTGTCCACAACTTTTTGAGATATCTTATTCACAGACAGGGGTGAAAACATAACCTCATAACCTCCATCCACATTCGGTAGCAGAGGTAAAAACAGGGCTGGGCCAATGTCTGCCAAATTTTGCATTCGTGCTGGTAGTACCCTGCGAGGTGGGGGTGGCGTGGGGGGGGGGGGGGGTTTGGGGGGGGGGGGGTGTATTTGCAATTTTTCACTTGCACAGTGCAAGTGGTTTACTGACCCCCAACTGCAGGCAGGGAGGATTCTTAGCCATGGCACATAATATATTTGCCCCAGCTACCCCTCTATCCCCACACCCTCCCCAAAGCTGCTCCTAAAGCGGGTGTTTCTAGTTACTGAAATATTTAATGGAATACAGTAACAGCAAACAAAAAGGTTTCATTCTTATTATTGTGGTTTATGCCAATGTCACTTGTTACATAAAAACAATTGTATCAACGGTCCTGGAAAACAACTTTTTATCCCGGAAAACCCCTGGAAATTTGGTCGTACAAACCCTGTGTTGCGGTTTTGAGTTTGTACAGTGAGTATAATAAAGGTTAAAATTTCCCCCTCATAGTTAGTCGCACAAGCAACATGTCGCCTCACGATAGTATAGTTATCTCTTCGTATTTGTGAGCTTAGTCCTTTTCCTATGTTAGTTCTGCGTTGAGTAAAGTCAGGAGAATAGGTCCTACTTCTACCGACTTTCCAGCCTCCCTAGCCTCATGCCCCTTGCGCTACCTTTGGTTCATTTTGGGCGAATTAGCACGAGGCAGGCCTAGGCGGGTCGGGGCGGAGCCGAATGAGGGGCGGCAGAAGCGCTTCCGGTAAGCACGAGCCGCCAATCAGGGCTCAGAGGTGGTGGCGGCAGCATTGCGTCACAGGGCGTGGTAAGAAGGTTCGAGGGGGTTCCAGAAGGTTCGGGGGCGTACCTATATAACCCGTTGCACAAAGCCCCCGGGAGGACTTGAGGACTCGCTGATGAGAAAGATAACTGCTGCCCAGGGAGTGCTCGCGCGCACTAACCAACCTGGAGGAATCGTTGAAAAGGAGTTGTGAGCGTCGGAGAACTTTGAGAGATGCGCGGGTGAAAAGAGACGCGCATGAACCGAAATACGCGCTATTATAAGTGACGCTCAGTTGAGTTGGAGGCCGATCCATATACAGTGCATTAAGTCGTGCGAGTAACAACGGCTGTGTAATCGCCAGCCACGCTGAGAGTCCCGCATTTGCCGTTCCACCTCATCGGCTGCCTTTGTCCGGGAGACACGCTACGAGGTTCCTTCCATCGCCTGCTGCCATCTTCGCGGGACGTACTGGGACCATGGAGAGCCGGACGGGGCCGTTCCTGGACGACCACGTCGATGCGTCTGGCTGGGACATCAATCCATCTGCAATTCCCTGTGTGAGTGTGACGGGCCCGAGTCCGGGAGATAAGATAAGACTGTCTAAGTGCTGCCCTGTGTCTCTGCGTCCCGGTCATTGTATATACGTGTGGGAATAATTAAACCTGTGTTCTTCCTTTTTTCCATTCGATCGTTCCTGTGGTTTCCTCATTGGCTAAGCGTGGTACGAATAGAACCGCTCGAATCGGGTTCCACTACTAAACTGCACGGACCACGTGGTGCTCAATCCGCTCGGCGTACCCAAACCACACGTGGCTCGTGTGAGGCTTGCTTCCTCGCTTCCGTGGCGGCGCAGGGAATTAGGTATGAGCGAGAGTTGGTCCCGAAACCCTACTTTGCGTTTGCCCGGAAGGGACGTTTCAAGTCTCGGTTCTGTCAAGCCCAGAAAGAACAAGGGGATTAATCCCCCCTTGGTAAGGGGAAGAAGGGCGGCGGAGAATCGTAACAATTGGTAGTCAGGAGTGGGGATTTGGAACCTTGGACAAAATTTTGGACACCAATTGTATATATTGGCCGTAACAATTGGTGTCGGGAGTGGGATTGGACCTGGAGTGCGCTTCACGCACTTGAAATTACGAGTGGACCAAAATTTAGTTTTTAAAAGCCAAATTATATTCGTACCATGGCTAGCCAAGACGGTCGAATGCCGGTGGGGGTAGAAGTAGATGAAAAACTAATGACCCAGGACCCACAGGAAGACCAGGAGAGACAGTTGGTAGTGGAAGCTGAAAAGGGTGCCGCAGCTGGTAAAGACAATGGCGGCGCCTCGCACGTGGCGGTGAAGGCCAAACCCATGGTGCAAGTGAGTTCTAAAGACATGCAACTATTTATGACACACATGATGGCATTTATGGTCAAGTTTAATGAGGACATAAAAGAACTGAATGAAAAAATAGACACCCGAGGGGAGATATTAAAAGAAATGGGGGAGGACATTGGGCGCAGGTCGAGCGAGGTCGCATTGGGACACGCCGAGGTAACGCGGTGTGAGGAACGCGTGGAGAGCGAGCTTGGGCAAAGCACAGCTAAGTTGACCGGGAGTATAGAGATCGCGACACAGGGTGTAAAAAAACCGACGGCCGCCGAATTGGAAAAGGAAATTTCATGCACGCCGGCGGTGGTCGGGGAAAAAGAAATTGCAGAAACAATTGGGGCCGAAGATACGGCAGAGATAGAAAATGAATCACGGGAGAAGGAAATGGACTGCACTCAAAGTCTATTTGCACCGTGATGTCGGGCTTGCTAACCCCAATAAAGGTTTGCAGGTGCTGCTGCCAGAGAAGAAGGTCCCCAAGGTGAGATATAATGGCGCGAACATGTTTGGCATGAAAAGGGTTTTTGCGCGCTTGGGACATGGACGAAACCCGGGCGGTCGTGGAAGGTCCATGGTGCGGTGTATGAGGGCGAATGGCGCGCGTGTGAGAGAAAAGTGTGCACCGGAACGTGAGTGTGTGCAAGAAAAGTGTGTTACAGAGTGAGGGAGAATGCACATCAGAATGTGTGCGGGAAGAGTGTGTCGGAGAAGTGTGTTAGAGTGTGCGAAAGAGTGCACACCCGAGTGCGTGGAGAAAAAGTGTGTGAGGATTGGGTGTGTACCAGCAGTGCACACCGGTGGACGTTACGGAGTACGTAATGGAAGAGTGTGTGCGAGGGTGTGCGATAGCCGATTGTGTTATGGAGTGTGTAACAGAAAAGTGTGTGGTAAAGGAGTGTGTGGAGGAAAAGTGTGTAATGAAGTGTATGAGGGGCGTGAGTGCGCCTGGATGGTGTGCACCAGAGTGTGCTATAACAGAGTGCGAGAAAGAATGCACACCGGACCGTGTGCGGAAAGAGTGTGCTGTAACAGAATGTAGGGAGTGTATGGAAGGCGCGGGGACGCCTAGGTGTGCGAGTGTGGAGTGGGTCGCGAGGTGTGAGAACGCGGCTCAAGCATCGACACAGACCGGGGTAGCGTTCAATGCGACGGATAGCCGACGTGAGCCCTCGGTGAGTTGTGTGCGGCAGGGACCGGTGGGGATCGATGCCGCGGCGGTCTCACAAGGACTGACGTGCACGATTCGTGCCGGCCCCCGCCCTGTATTGTTGGTGCCGCGCCGTGGCGGTAAAGGCGAACAGCAAGGTTCAAGGGGAGGTAGGGGAGTTCGGTAGCTGCACCCCCTGGCGGGTGCGATGCTCCGACCGTGGGCGGTTGGGCCATCATGCGTGGGACCGGGAGGCCCCACGCAGGGATGGGGCCCTGAACCTCGGCTCATCCATGCCTCCTCCTCTGGCTCGAAAATGCCGGACGGACCCAACCTACAGTAGACCAACCACCCGAACGGATCGCTCGGCCTCTCGAGGTCGAGCCATGACGATGTATTTCCACACGAAGAGGCTTAAGTGCAGTGGACGAATGGCAATAGTGTACCCTACGTGGGGGAATGGTAGTTTGACCATTCCTCACACGAACCGGGCCCATGAGCATTAGATTAGGGGGATGGCAGTATAGGCACATGTAGGGACCAGTGATGGTTACCTCCATGGGGCACCGAAGCTAGCCGAGGGAGGGCTAGGATAATTGTTAGGGAATTAGATGACAGTGGAGGACATGAGATTTAAGTAGTGACATTTGTGCGGTAGTGGGGACGTAGAGAGATTAGATGGATGATAACGACGAAGGGTGTGCTTAGTTTAATGGGATGACGGGGAAGCACGAGTCTTAGGGGAAAAGCAGTTAGATAGATGATGCTGTGTGTGTGAGGAATTGTGTTGAGTGAGACAAATGGAAAAGGTGTATGGGAAAAGGTGTGTGAGCACAATCGGTGTGTGAGAAAAGTGGTGTGTGACATAAATGGTGTGTGAAAGTAAAAGATGTGGAATGCTTGGTGTGGAATAAAAGGTGTGGAATGCATGGTGCGAAGGAGTGAATGGGGGAAAATGGACCCATTCGCGAAAGCCCGGGGGGGGGGGGGGGGGGGTAAGTGTAAACCCAGGTAGAGGGCTCAGGTAAATTGTTTGGATATTGACACCTGTGGTGCAGGTAGTGGCACGTAGTGCTTTGGTGGGTGCATGAGGCAGTGACATGGGGTGGGCGTGTGGCTTAATTGGTGCGTATGGTTATTGGTGCACTCCGCCACTGGTAGTTTGTCGGCCAGGTGAGGCCACAGGTAGGCTCTGGGAGCCAGTCAGAGTAGTCGTGAGTTGTTCAGTGGGGCCCGAGGATCCAAGGGAAGGACCCTGGTAGCCCAATGCCAAGGAGGGCATCAGAGGGGTAAAGAGCCAGGAGGGGCCTTCCCCAGTTTAGGTAGTCGCAGGAGCAGGTAAGCTCGGGTGGCGACTTTAGTGGTGGAGGTGCGCAGGTAGGTAGACTCGTCGTACCTAAACCACACGTGGCTCGTGCGAGGCTTGCTTCCTCGCTTCCGTGGCGGCGCAGGGAATTAGGTATGAGCGAGAGTTGGTCCCGAAACCCTACTTTGCGTTTGCCCGGAAGGGACGTTTCAACTCGGTTCCGTCAAGCCCAGAAAGAACAAGGGGATTAATCCCCCCTTGGTAAGGGGAAGAAGGGCGGCGGAGAACCGTAACACCTGTATAGCCAACTTGATGTATTTGCATTTTCAGTAGCAGGATGCTGTGAGCGAGTTTCTTTGGTCTGTGATAGTATTTGACCTGAGTGTGATTATCGAGATCACCTGATCAGACAAAGAATATAGTAATCCTTCATTCGGTCATTTGACTTATTCATAACTCTGTGGTGATTGGTCTAACGGAGTACAAAGACACATGGCAATTGACCACATGACGACAAATATTGTGTTGAGTCGTGCGTGTTGTCTTGTGTGCGTTTGTACTTTTCGTTAAGTTTGTGGAACTTGTTTATGATGTGGTATGCCATTTTGTTTAATGATTTTATAAAACGTTTTGTTTTTATGAGGCTTTCCAGTCAAAACTCTGGTAGGCAAAGAACCAAGGTAGATGATGCACACACTGAGTCTTCATCTTTGTTTCAGTTTCTTGATCATCTGTTTATAATGTTAATGAGTGCACTAACATTCGTGTTCACCATTGGCTGGGTTATCGCTAACATTTTGTTCCAAAAAATCTTGCATATGGATTTTTATTGGCAGTTCTGGCTGAAAACCGGTTTATTTCCTGCTTCTTCTTTCTTCTCATTTGCACGATATCAGTGTCCGCTGTTCCTTTGTCCAAACCTCTCGGACTTCACGGTGAACCGGTCGATGGACAAGGAAGTGAATGAAATAGGAGACGGTATCACATTGTCACTCAAAGGAGAGCACCAGCGAGATAATGCAGCGCTCGCCCTGTGCCTTGTCAACTTGTGGTTGCATGATCGTGGTCACGGTGAGTTCTTTGGGGGTGCACGGGGCTACAAATGAGTACGAAATTGAGGACGAAGTGAGTTGGAATTGAGTAAAGAAAGGATTAATGGCTGAAAAGGTAAGAGGTGGGATCAGTGGAAGTACATCACAAAAAGTAAGATAGAATAAACAGGAAGATGTATGCAAGTGTGAAACTTGTTGCTTACCATTACCTTCATTTTTGCAGCTGTAACAACTTCCTCATTTTCACAATCGTCCTCAAACGATCTCACTTCTGCACGTCCATTCTGCCTCACTCCTGCCATGCACAAAGGTTAGTTGTTGTGCTTTGCAGAAATGAATTCCAATGAATAAGGTTTAAATGCAGTACTGCAGGCCTCCATGGCTTGGATGTCCTTTTCAGGACTGGTTATGTTCAATGTGCATACAGGGTTGGCGTGCACTCGTTGGTTGGGTAGAGCACAAGTTGTACCCTGTGGTCATCTCACTTTCTACCTTGATGGTGCACATACGAAAGAAAGCTTGCAGGTAACCAATTCCTATCATGCGTGGCCCTCTATATTCACATCGTGTGTGTGTGTGTGTGTGTGTGTGTGTGTGTGTGTGTGTGTGTGTGTGTGTGTGTGTGTGTGTGTGTGTGTGTATGATGGATGATGGATGATGACCGCACCACGTGTTTTTTGGTGTTTTTTTTGTTGTTTTTTTTAAACATGAATAACAAGGATGTTGTTACGTGTTCCTCCCCGACCCCCTGGTTACGGTGTGCCTCCGAATCCCGAGAGGAGCCACGGCAGAAAAATATGTTATTCTGTGTTAGAAATTAATAGTGAAACCACACCAATGATTTTAAATGAACAAATGTTGTATTAAAAATCATACACAAGAATAACGGTACAACCAATAGCAATCCAGAGTGCACTCTATATATCTTAGGATGGTACCATCAACTAAAGTCCGATAACTCACTGCGCTCCACGTGAGTGAAAAAAGACACTCCTCAATATCTCTCTAACCTTCTCCAAGGCGAAGTTGATTCGCTCCAGCGATCGCTAGACCGATGTCCAGTCAAAACCCGAATCCCGCTGTCCAGTCGAGACCCGAATCCCGTATAGATGGCAATGGCAGTCACACAGCCGAAACTGTATAAAGGCGCCCTCCAGAGGAGCACGTTCACAGCTCAATCAGCAAACCGCAACGTAATTGGAGATGACACGGTCGCGCACACACATCCCCGACAGACGATAGGATGTTGAGAAGAGCTGACGCGTAGCAAAACCTTTGTCGGTGAACGAAGCACGAGGTTCAAAATGGCCGACGGCTCTTACTTGAGTCGATGTGACCAGGCAAGGATTCGTCGGAATCTCGGCTTAAACCTGACTACGCAGATTTCTCAATCCCAGCGATAATACCTATCGCAGGATGTCCTTTCAATGAACTCAAAATTCCCTCGCGACCTTCGTTAGACAACGCTCGCTACGGAGCTCGACGTCACACGTCTTGTCCCACTTTGCTCGCCATGCCTCTTAGTCTTCCCTCTCGTCGTCTTCCGGTTCGGTTTCCTGTATCATTTACAGTTAACCTTTTTAACTTTTGATAACTGTTCATGAACAATAAACCTTTTGAAGATAATAATAGTACATGATATCAGAAATATGTCAAGTGGGTGAAGACCACAACAACAGAAGTGATGAAACCGTAACAATGTGATTAGATAATGGACATTGGATATGCCAACATGGTCAAATGATATTTAAACCTGAGGACATATCATTATGCAACAAATGATTAGGCAGAGACAACCAACAGGTTGACTCTTTGTCCTCTATTATTTCTCTCCATTAGGCATGCCTGTCCTGGTTTGATGTGGAGCAACAACAACTTCCCTGTCAGGGGTGAGCAATCTCTGGATTTGGGTGATGAATGAGCTGGTCATAGAGTCCATCTTCAGAGCAATGCCTGAAGTTTGTTAGAATAAGAGTGTTGCATCGTTACTTGACACCCATATCACAGTTGTGGAAGGCCTCGCTGTGATTATAGGTGCGTAGGACATTTTAAAGTAAAACTAGAAAGCATCTCAAAATGCATGGATATTGTTTATGGATGTGATT
Source organism: Myxine glutinosa (assembly GCF_964187855.1). NCBI lineage: Eukaryota > Metazoa > Chordata > Myxini > Myxiniformes > Myxinidae > Myxine > Myxine glutinosa. The sequence goes on from NC_136266.1 coordinate 105,854,417, forward strand.
TTTGCCATTGGAACAACAACAACAACATGCATTTTAAGGCCATTTTCCCTGCTAGAGTGGGGGTTAGCCTTGCGGTCCCCATGACAATCTTCTCCATTTTGCCCTATTTTCTGCATCTCTCCTTGTTAACCCCCTTGCCCGCATTTCTTCTTCCACCATCTTTAGCCAAGTCTTTCTCGGTCTTCCCCGTCCTTTACTTCCTTCTACATCAATTTCCATCACTCTTCTCAACCAGTCACTTTCATCCTTCCTCAACACATGACCAAACCATCTCAGCCTGTTCCTCTTCACAGCATCAATCACAGGCAATATTCCCATCATCTTTCACAATTCATCATTTGTCTTCCTCTCTCTCAACGATACTCCGCACATCCATCGAACCATTCGCATTTCCACAATTTCCAGCCTTCGTTGTTGCTCTACGTTCATTACCCATGTCTCGCTCCCATAAATCATAACACTTCTCACACATGCAGCATACACCTTTCCCTTCAGCTTCAGCGACACTCTCCTCCTCATCAGCACGCCACTTAGTTCCCGAAACTTCTTCCATGCACATCTCACTCGAGCAACCGTTGCCGAGTCTGATCCACCTTCTCCATTCAGCATGTCTCCGAGGTAGCAAAATGTTTTCACACCTTCCAGCTTCACGCCGTCTCCAAGATCCAACTCAACATTTCCTCCATCTGCAGCTCCCTATGTGCACACCTTACATTTGAATGTAGCTGCCACACTGGTAAATGACCCTCTCAGACCACTACATTTTTGATGAACCCACTCAGCGCACATTGTACATTGAATGGAGTTCACTCCGACACCCTTCCTGCACACAGCACACGGCCACTTCCCAGTTCTTTCCACCTCACCACATGCTTTACCACTTGCCATCACCTTCGTCTTTCCGATATTCACCTTCAGACCTTTTGTCTCCATACATTCCTTCCACTTGTTCATCTTTTCCTTCAGTCCATCCATACTTTCCGCAATCAACACCAGATCATCTGCATACAACTCCCACGGTAAACCCTCCTTTACGTTCTGAGCCAGCACCTCCATCACAGCTACAAATAGTAGTGGACTTAGTACCGACCCCTGATGCACTCCCACCTTCACCTCAAACTCACCACTGTTCCCGTCCTTCGTCCTTACAGCTGTGCGCGCTCTTTTGTACATTGCCATCACTACTCTGATCAACCATTCCTCCACTCCTAACTTCCTCAATGCCCATGTCAATACTTTGCGTGGAACCCTATCGAATGCTTTCTCTAGATCAACAAACCCAAAAAACAACTTCTTCTTCCTCTTCTCCATGTACTTCTCCTGCAACTGCCTCACAATGAAAAGCGCACCTGTCGTTCCTCTTCCTGGCATAAATCCAAACTGCATTTCGTCGATCTTCACTTTCTTCCTTATCCTCCTCTCCAACACCCTTTCCAATACCTTCATTCCATGCTCCAATAACTTTATCGCTCGGTACGAGCCACACTCCAGAGGGTCACCTTTCCACTTGTATAGAGGGACGAGGGTACTCAGTTCCCAATCCACTGGAATGCGGCCTTCTTTCACCACCAGATTACAGATCTCTGTCATTCTCTTCACACCCCAACTTCCTGCTGCCTTCAACATATCTCCCACAACTCCCGTCGGCCCTCCCGCTTTTCCACTCTTCATTGCTGTTATCGCTTCCTCAACTTCCTTAGTTATCTTCTCTGCCGGTCCTAAAACTGGGTTAGTCTCTATGTTGCCATCCCATTCATTCTCTGAATTCAACAGCATTTCCATATATCTTTTCCATCTTCCTTTAATTCCATCTGGGTCGACAACGATTTGTGCCACTTCATCCTTCAAGCAACTCACCCCCATCACGTCACACCTCTCTTTCGCTATGTGCTTTGCAATCCTGAATACTGCTTTCTGACCCTCTTTCGAATCCAAGCGTTCTCCGAACATTTTCCTACATGCCTCCTGCGCCTTTGCTACCTCTTTCTTTGCAGCCTTCCTAGCTGCCTTATAACTTTCATGCTCTGCTGTTTCTGCTCCTGTACCCTTCGCCTTCTGCCACTCCTTGAACTTCTTCCTCTTCTCGTCAATCCTCTTTCCAACTTCATCATCCCACCACCATGTTTCCGAGTGCCTCGGTGGTCCTTTTGTCCATCCACATACCTCATCAACGGCTCCCAACAGACTAGCTTTCATTGACATCCAACCACTTTCAAGCTCAACCACATCATCCTCTACCCTACTCAGCCTCTCTTTTAATGCCTCCCTTACTGTCACCTCTTTCAACCTCCACACCTTCATTCTTGGTTGGTACTTCACCCGCCGAGCTCTCCTCACACCTTTCATTTTTATGTCGCAGACAACCAAGTGGTGCTGTGAAACAGCCTCCTCCCCCGGGATCACCTTTGTGTCCCGGAGGTGCCCCCTATCTCGCCTACGCACCATCAGGTAGTCAACGGTTGTCGTCGACCCACCTGACGTGTATGTAACAAGCTTATTATCCTCTTTCTGGAACTGAGTATTACAAATCAACAAATCAGCTCCATCAGCAAACTCCAAAATCCTTTCACCTTCTCCATTTCTCACACCATATCCGTAACCCCCATGAACTCCCTCAAAACCATCCATACTCCTTCCCACATGTCCATTCAGGTCTCCTCCCACCACAACAACTTCTTCATCTTTCACGTTTTCCATCAGCTTCTCTATCGCACACCAGAACTTGTCCTTCTCTTCATTGCTTCGACCAACCTGCGGAGCATATCCCGAGATGACGTTCACCAAGAGCTTTCCAATCATCATTTTCACCATCATCAACCTATCACTCACTCTAGTCACACTCACCACACTGTCTCCAAACTCCTCAGAAAACAGGACACCAACACCATTGACGCCCTCCGGGCACCCTTGCCACACAAACTTGTATTTCTGTCCCTGCCTACCCTTCACCATTCTCACATCACTTCCCTTCCATCTCGTCTCTTGCACACAACATATGTCCACTCTTCTTCTGACCAATACTTCCACCACTTCTCCTGATCTCCCTGTCATTGTCCCTACATTCCATGTCCCAAACCTCAGAAACCGATCTCCACTTCGGGCTGCACCCTGCCAATATGTAGTTGTAATTGTCATGGTTTTCTTTTTGAGGCAATGTTTTTATGGCCGGATGCCCTTCCTGACGCCCTCTTAGTCGTCTCTTACGACACGCAGGGATACGGTGTACCTATTCTGACCAGGGTACACACTGGGAAACGTTTAAAACATGGAAATTCTGGGGGGGGGGGGGGGGGGCGGCGTCAGCATCACGGCTGCAGTTTAAACATATTCCAACAATATCCAAACAGAACCATGAAAACCATGAAAAACAATCTGGGAAAAGTCTCCAAGCGAGAACGTGGATTTGAGAAGGAAGGAGCAGAGGCGGGAGAGAAACGAGATACAGGGGGCGGGGCACAAGCCAAGACGAGGAGGAGAGCGAACAAACGTGTCCGGGAGGGGAGAAAGAATCAATATAGAATTCTTTGTCTAGGGAGGTGAGGTGAGGGGGAGAAAATAAAATAAAAGAAACAAGCAATGCAGCGGAGGAAATAACCCAAACCGACAAAACACCGACGGGGGAGGGAAGGCCCAAGTTACCAGGCCGCGCACGAGGTACGACTCAGAAAACGATTAACTACACACAAGTTTGTACGAATTACAAACCAATACCAACCAGAAACACACAATAACACATACACAGCAAAATAACCAGTGGAAATTTGACAAAGACAAGAATGGGAAAACACTTAAACTTCGATGCCGTGGAGAGCTCGAAGTACGCTTCACTCGCCCGAGGAACCGGAAACCGAAACGAGGAACCGAAACACGGAAGATATTTATTATGAGGTAGATCCCCAACCCCCCGCCCCCATTTTACTAAAATGAGAAGCGTCCATCCTTTCGTGCACACGCTTAATTTTAATTAAAGGATTCTTGCTGTGGTAGAATTTAAAAAATGCACCGTTTGAAAGCAAATAATTGATTTACTTGGAATAAAAATTTGTCTGTTTGATTCAAGGATGCCTCTTTTAAAAGCCCATCTATCTGGGTTTGAAGAAGAAGCAGGACCGTGAGCTTTAATGTAGTAATTCCGACTGTCGTAAAATAATGAAAAATGGTACCGCTGGAATGCTAATTTATAGGTAATCTAAAATGTACATTTAATAATCTAACATATAGATATATATATATATATCCTATATATAGGAATGCTAATATAAAGATTTATATGGTTGAAAAGGTAATAATCAATTTAATCGGAACCAAAATTTGTGTCTACTTCACTATAAAGACGCCAGTTTTTAAAAGCCCTCTTTCAGGGATTGAAGAAGAGGAAGCTGGACTGCGAGTTTAATGCAGCAGTTCCAATGGGAACATTTATTCTACAAGAGCAGGTGTGTCCCGGTGTGTACCTCGGTTTAGAATAGGTACACCGTATCCCTGCGCATCGCAAGAGGTGACTAAGGGTTGGCGTCAGGAAGGGCATCCGGCCATAAAAACATTGCCTCAAACAGGGAACCATGATTGTCATGGGGCCCGCAAGGCTAACCCCTGCTCTAGCAGGGAAAATGGCCTCAAAACGATCATTCATATTCATTCATTCATTCAGCAGGAATCCTTTATAAGAACATGTAAGGAGCACACGAGATTACATGTAGTAATATTTCTCGAAGAAATAGTAATATGTATACCGAAGGAGCACACAAACAACCATAGCCACCACTGCAGCACCAACAATAACGGCACTCTGTTGCGCGCATACCTTTGCCAGGCTGAACAGTTTGTGTTTTATGTTCTGCATACGGAACTGAACCAAAATCGAATCGCTTGTTCTTGTCACCTACACAAGTTGTCCACTTGGTTTCATCCAAATCTGTCCATAACTGTTTGAGATGTCGTGTTGGCCCCATCTCTGTGGTGAAGAATCACTTGAAAAATTAAAAAATTCTCACATCCGGATCTGGATCCAGATCTTCACCAAAATTGAATCAATTCCTCCATGTTACACACTCAAATGTGTCTATTAAATATCGTCCCAAATCTGTCCATGACGTTTTGAGATATCCTGCTCACAGACAGACCAACAGACAGGCTGGGATGAAAACATAACCTCCGTCAACCTTTGGTAACAACAACATGTTATAAAAAAAACATTTTTTGTGTGTTTCACTTCGTTTTACATTCTCATTGAGCTTCACAAGTAGATATGCAACATGTTTGTGTCGTACAACATACTGTCTTTTGAATAAACCCATCGGTGAAGCAACAGGTATGCACGGCTAGTGAGGATGAATGTCTTGTGACTTTAATGTCCACCTCTTATGAATTATTATTTTAAAGATCTTCAACTCTCCCTTCCCATTACCTACCTTTATTTTCCTTCACAGGATATCTCCACAACGAGTTTTGCTCTTCAACATAACTGGCCAGAGAGATGCACAGAGTCTCCTTTCTCTCCTACAGGTGATGTGCAGCACTTACCTGTGAATGTCTTGATTACAAACACAGCCGATTAATTTGCTGTAATTGAAGATGGGATCAACATTGATAAATGTAAAAATAGGGGCAATACACCTGACCCGCTCACCTGGTAGAATAAAGCAGTATACTACACCGACTAAAGGTATTTTAAACAGTATCACGGTATTTCCAAACAATTTCAATGGTGGCTAGGAGACAGGATGGTGTGTAGAATCATACTAACGTAATCATCAGACTTTCATCAACAAAAAATACCTATTTTGGGGTACAACCCCCTTCCTTTAGACCCCGATATATATATATTTTTCCCCAACTCCGTGAACAAACATTGGTACATCACGGTGATAAAGGTTGTGGTCAAATTTCATTGAAATTGCGTGTGTAGTTTTGGATAAGAGAGCAAATACCTACTTTGGGGGGTTCAAACTCCCGTAGACCTCCTTAGACCTCAATTATTTATTTTTAATGTCGCGAACAACCTTTGGTATATCACGGATGACGAACAGAACGTTGTGGTCAAGTTTCATCGGAATTGTATGTGTAGTTTCTGAGAAGAAAGCCAATGCCTATTTGTGTGGTGGTGGGGGGAGGGGGGCAAGCACCCAACCCCCACCCCCTGGAAACCCCTTCAGGACCCGATTTTTTTTTTTTTTTTTTTTTTAATGCAGTGAAAAAACTTCGGTGCATTCCGGGTGATGAAGGTTGGGATCAAGTTTCATCGGGATTGATTGTGTTGTTTCAGAGAAGAAAGCAAATACCTATTTTGGGAGTTCAAACCTGGACCCACTTTGACCACTGGTCGACCCCTTTAAGCCCCCAATTAATTAATTAATTAATTTTAATGTCGTGAACAAACTTGAGTTTCAACTTTCAACATACCAAATATAATTTTAGCCAAGTTTGGTCACAATCCCATCAGCAGTTTCAGAGAAGTTGCAAGTGTTTACTGTCTGACAGACTAATGGACGGACGATGCACCATCCCATAAGAAGTTTCAGGTGAGCTAAAAATCGAGAAATTTGAGCCAATCATAAGCCTTTAAATTTGGCATTTCTGCTTCTCCTCTTCTTCCCCTCCTCATCTCTTCCTCTCTTTTTTTCCTCCTTTCTTCCTTTTCCCACGTGTGCGTGAAGCAAAAAGGGGGTAAGCGATCGGTCAAGTACATACGTACGTGTCTGAATTTTGTCAAGAGCATACATGGAAAACCGTTTAACAGAGGAAATTGAAATTTACCATGTGTTACATGACCATTTGATCGTGATTCCGAAGACCTAAAAGACCAGAGGACCCTTAAAACCCTCTGTCTACATTTTGTCAAGAGTATACATTGGAAACTGTTCAACTGAGGAAATTTAAACTTTACCACAGGTCACATGACCATTTGATATCGCGAGTACTGCTTGGATTACGCCCGCCCCCTCAGAGCTTGCATGGTGAATTAAACAATGCCTAATGCCCAGAGACAGTTACTTCCTCACGTTAGAAATTAGAATCATTGTAATCACTTCAGCCTTTATTGTGCTCGGCTGGTGGAAAAAAAAGAAAGAAAAAAAAAAAAAAAAGCGAAGAAGTACAATTCCCAGTTTTAACGATCTCCCGATTTATAACTTACTTTAGCGATCTCTTCTGGCGTCTATCAGCCTTGGTAGTTATGAAAACACTCGAACGAGAATAAAAGCTACTTTGCAGAGGCGAAAAAAGCTACTTTATAAATAAAAGCTACTTGATACTTTGTTAGCGCTCTCCAAGAAACTAGGTAACTGAACACATCCCAGGTTCATTACATGTTGGCGAGGATAAACATCCATGCCATGACATCTTTCAGCCATATTGATGAATTCGTCGCTCTTTTGGAAAATTTTGACATGACACTTGCAACGACATTATTGTATGCAACGGTGTTGTTGTGCATTACTTAGTGATTAATTAGTCATTGAATCGGTATGTTGGAGTACAAATGATTTATTAAGGGAAAAGGGGGGATGGGGTGAGGAGGTGATGTGGGGTAAAGTTACTTTCTAGCCACCCTGTACTGGGTTTAAAACTTTTGTTTTATTTAAATTTAATTATATATTTAAATGCTGCAGAACACAAATTGCCTTGTTTGCACTTCCATTCACAAAGCTAAGATTGTGCTCGGAAACGTAAAGCAAGAGTTGAAATGTCCATTCCCATGTCCTTAATCTTTAGACTGCATGTGGTAGCTCATCATTTAATTTGAGCAGTTTGTTTCACGTAAATTTATAAAGGTGTTAATTTATGACAATAAACAAATTTGACTGTTGTCCAACTATTAATTTGCAATTGGTCACTGGCTTTGACACCAATACAAATTTTTATTATGAACCCTAAAGCATCAAAAAGCTACATATATCGACCAAACAGCTTCAGGTGGAGCACCTCGCTGTCATTAGAGCATTTACATTGCATCGGATGCGGCAATAAATGCGAATTGTTGCTCCCAGCTTGCCAGCTTGATGACAGAAGACGCCATTTGCATTTTTGCCACCTTCATCCCTACCCAGTTTAGAATCCCATGCGGACGCGGGCAACTTGATAGTCACTGATAATTTGATGAATTTACTCTGAAGTATAAATATAATTGGAACAAGCGTTCCGCCTAGGTCCCCCGTCGGTGAAGTGATGTGAGTTGACAAAGTGGAAGACGCCGGAAACATGGAAGAGTCGATAATTTTTGCGAGTGGGTTGGAGACACACCCACACACCATATTAGAAGTTAATAGTTCGTTTATTTTTCATGATATTCCGCTCACAAGGTCCAGACATATATGGTGGCGGCCATCTTGGATTTTGACGTGGAGACCCAATTTTCAATAGCGTTCTTCCTTATGCCGAGATACACCCTCACACCAGATTAGAAGTTGGTACTTCACTTATTTTTCAAGATATTTCGCTCACAATGTTCAGACATGTATGGCGGTGGCCATCTTGGATTTTGACGTGGCGACCCAATTTTCAATAGCGTTCTTCCTTATGCCGAGATACACCCTCACACCAGATTAGAAGTTGGTACTTCACTTATTTTTCAAGATATTTCGCTCACAAGGTTCAGACATATATGGCGGTGGCCATCTTGGATTTTGACGTGGCGACCCAATTTTCAATGGCCTTCTTCCTTATGCCTAGATACACCCTCACACCAGATTAGAAGTTAGTAGTTCATTTCTTTTTGAAGATATTCCGCTCAAGGTTCAACGCACGCACACACACACGGACGCACACACGGACGGAGGGGAAAACCATAGTCCCCCCTTTCGCTCCGCGGTGCGACGGGGGACAATAACCCAAACTTTTGCACAGTACTATATGTACGAAAGCCCATTCAAGATCAAGTATATACTAATACACACCCAAAAATATTTAAACTAGAACAGCACTCGGTAGAGAGCATATCTTCACCAGGCTGAACAGTTTACGTTTTGTATCCCACTGATGGGCCAGATGTGGATCCGGACCATAACCAAAATTTAGTCGGCTTGTTCGTGTCACCCAACCAACTCATCCAACAAGTTTTGGCATCAGACGTCCACAACCTTTTGAAATATAATAGTCCGGCAGCTAAGCTAAATATAGCATAACAATTGTGCATTTTGTGAGGAAAGCACCAAATTTGGCACACTAGTAGACTATCATATTATGAAAAGATCGGGATATTGGGCCATCTCAGATTCAGAGATTTGATTTTTTGCAGGATTTGCAGATTTTGCAGATTTGCAAGCTGAGATTGCAACGCCAGGGACGGCCGACTCCTTCCTGCGAGCTGCCCACGTCACCCGCACAAGAAGAGCTCATCAAATCACTGCAGCGGCATTGCACGTCCTGCAACACCGTGCGTATGAACGCCACTGTATGACATATGCTGATGATGCAGAAGACCTGCCTGAGTTCGAAGACCGGTGTCACCAGAGAGGAGAAGACATTCCCAACTTTCAGTACTGGGCAACTGTGCTGGAACTAGAGATGTTGGTACTGGTCTACGTATGTTCTCTGGTAGGCTTCATTCACAATGTACCTTGATGCCCTGACGGAACTGGTCCCATGGTTCCATGCCTTAGACCACACACACTATGCCAGGTGGGTCCCTGTTCACCTGAGGGACATGGTTGCACTCCCGATGAAGCACCCAGATGTAGCCAGAGAATTCAGGGCTGGCAACTTCACTGTACAGAAGACGAAGAAGGCGTTCTCTTCGATCCCAATCGAATCGAAATCTTCCAAAAATCAAATCTCTGAATCTGAGATGGCCCAATATCCCGATCTTTTCATAATATGATCGTCTACTAGTGTGCCAAATTTGGTGCTTTCCTCACAAAATGCACAATTGTTATGCTAAGTTGCCCCACTATAATGTTACTATCCGAAACCCGTGGAACATCCACGGAAGGGAGGATGTGGTGTATGGATAGAGTGTACCATTATGGATGGCATAGGGGATTTGCTTGTCCGAGTAAGAGTTAGGAAGAAAGATAAGAATGAAGAGTGCGTATATGAACAACGTATTTATTGCAATCTACTTAAATGACAATGCTACGATATACTTTTGAAAAATGAATGGATTCGTAATAGGAATCGGCATAGCACCACTCTGGCCACACTGGCGCAGTGGTATGTGTCAATGGAAAGGAACAGCAGTAGAACCATAGACTTTTAAAAAATGAACGGATTAGTAAATCGACTGGAATTAGCCCCATACTGGCGCATTGGTAAGCGTCAATGTCAAGGCAGAGCAGTAGGAATATAATACAATGAACGCAGTATCAGAGGTTGAAATTATTTTAAAACTTCTGTATAAACAATGTTTGGGGTAATAGTCAAGCCTCTGACGACTCCTTGCGTACTCGTATTATCAACCTTGATATACACATCTTTGAACGACCGTGCTCTTGAACATGCCACATATAACTGGCCGTGGGAGAAGACAGGAGCAGGCAAATAGATACCCAGTTTACGGAATGTTTGGCCCTGGGCTTTATTTATGGTCATTGAATATGCCAGGCGAACAGGAAACTGAGTTCGCTGTAGAACGAAGGGTAAACTGGCATCAGATGGGGCGAGTCTGATACGGGGTATAAGAGCTCGTTGTCCCTGGTGGGCACCTGTTAGTATTTCTGCATCAAGTACGTGGGGAATGAAGGTGGTGAAGGCGAAGTCTAGTGCCATTGCAAAGACCTTGACGAATATCGAGATTCCTGAGAAGCATTATAATAGCCCCTGGTTTGAGGCTTAGACGGTGGGGCGGCATCCCCGAAGGTGTTATGCTGTTGAGAAACTCAATTGGATAGCTCTGAGCCTCTTCATTGTCATCAGAAATGGCGCAGTCAGTGCTGTAGTAGACTGTCTTTGGACCAGGAATTCTGTCCAAGACCTCATCATTTAGCTTCAGAGTATGTTCGTTGGTGGGGCTCAGAATAACCGTTTGAGCAAGATTTGCTTCTGACACATCATCGAAAACAGTCTATTATTTTTCCCTTTACAATGTTAAATTGGGGGGGAAGTGCGATACATTCCGGGTGAGTGTCAGGGAAAGGCTTGTGAAGTTGACCATTGCCAAGTTCAATCAGCCACTTAGCGAAATATTTTTGGTCCTCGTTGGCTCGCATGTTTTTCCAGTTTTACAACAGTAAAATGGTGCCAAAGATGAGAACGTTTCAGACAGTTTTCGACAATGACTGCATGCGGCTTCCTCGGGACAACTGGAAGTACCTGTCTGAAGTCACCACCAAGAAGAAAGTTTTTTCCACCGAAGGGAACGTCTGTAGCAGTTATATCTCTCAGTGCTATATCGATGGCATTGAGAGCATGTAAGGGGACCATTGATGTTTCATCAACAATAAACATGGTGACTGATCGAAGCAATTCAGCATGGGCAGAGTTTGGTGCTATATTGCAGGTAGACTTATCAATGATAGGGACTGGAAGCTTGAACAGATTGTGAACAGTCCGACCACCGTTGAGCAGTGTGGCGGCAATGCCTGTCCATGCACTTGAAGCAACTCTGAGACTCTGACCACGGAGAAATGAAATCAACGTATTGTAAAGCATAGTTTTGCCACTACCGCCAGGACCATCGAGAAAATAACAGCGAGGTCGTGGCGGTGATTTACTCTGAACCTCCACCACTGCAGCACACACAGCATCGAATAGCACCTTCTGTTCAGTGTTCAGAAGGGGTATCTGAGCTTTTGCCATTTCAGCGTGTGGAAAGGAACCAGATTCGGAGTCTAATTCAGCTTCGTCTGGGAGATTCGGAAAACCTAAAGCAGCACAAGTAAGACCAGCATCGAGTAATATTGCTTGAACGTGTTGCAGACCATGCAATTCAGCCACTTGTAAATCACTGGAACGACGAAAGTCCTCAATGAGCGATTCTCTGTGTTTTAGCCAAAGTGTCACTGGATCTCGTGGCTGACAATGGATGCATATTGTGGCAAAGAGGGACCTCAATTCACAAGGCATTCGGAATGAAGAAGCCTGTGTTAGTGCACTGTCCCATTCATCATTGTCTGACAAAAGGTGACGCATAAGACAGGCATCCTTGAATGAAGATGCCATGACGCCACCAACAGTTTTAATGTCATCGAAACAGGTAGCCCCAGGTACATGTAAAAGCAGTAGACGAAAACAGTATCGCTCCATGTCTTTGGGACCGACAGTGTACATGCGAGCTATGACATTTCCTCCGCCACGCTTCCGAGCCTGCCACGTTTTGTCAGATGTGAAGACATAATGGTTGGGAATTTCAGTGTAAATCCACTGCCGCGCACTTTCATCATGCGAATTGAGTAGAAACCACGCAGTTAGCATGGTACGAGTATCGCTGGCTCTTTGTGCTGCCTCTTGCTCATGCCCTTGCTCAAAATATACTGGTTGTTGACGGGGAAGATGAACAGGCAATCGAATAACGGAGTGTGACTGCTGATGCATATGGAACTCGGAAAGTCGCCAGAAGGCCTCTGGAGCACTAACATACCTCGCATCGAGGTAGGTCGATATTTCGTAATGAGTGAGTTCGTTAGTCTGTCTAACTTCAACATTAGCACAATCATGCCCCTTGTATATGTATTTGAACAAATACTTGATGCTTTTGACTGACATGCATGCTTCAATATTGATATGTGCATTGTATTTCTTGGAAAGCCATGGGTTATATGGAACAACCCATCTGTTATCTACCTGCACATTACGAATCTTGATTGTGCGTCCATTATCCCGGCGTCTGTAGTGGGGATAACCATCAGCAGTAATCATGGTTTGTTGCCGAAATTGTTTTGGATAGTCTTTGGTGCAAACCCCACTGTCCATGCAGACTGATCGGGGATTGAGTATCCCACATGGTCCGTGAATCATGGTTGATTTGACAACCTCATAAAGCTGGGCTTGTATGGCTGGATCTGGAATTTCTGCACATATAAGTGAGTCAATGGTCCTCTGAATGCCGCAACTTACTTTCTGCATCAAGTACAATGAGTAAATGACAGTGCGGTAAGCTAAGCCTCCTTTTTGATATTCGATAACATGGACAGTAGCGACTGGTTTACCCAATACATGACGTACTTTTATGTCAGCAAGAAGTGCATCCAGGTGACGTTTGAAAACTCGAGCAACCAAATCGGGTCGATTCTCTACTCTCTGACCCTGACCCAAGTTTTCGGTTATTTCCTTGCATTTCGAATTGCAAGTAAAAGTAAGAAAAAGGTCAGGCTTGCCATACTTGGAGATGATAGCCATTGCGTCTTGGTATTTCTGTGCCTTGGCCCGAGGACTACCTTGGAATGTTGAAGGCAATATGACAATTTTACCAGGAGACAATGCTGACAATTCGGCTTGTCGACCAACGTGATCCATCAATCCCTGATAAAGGTCTATGCATAGAGACGATTGATTACGACTGGTGAAGTCTAGGCGGGATGCTTCAGTTTTGACATAACAGTCAACCAAGTACTGTTGAAAAAGTTTCCCACCAGAGTGGATGGGACTGAAGCCACGTCGAACTGCACATCGGTATGCATAGAACTGTAGCATGGTTACCCTGTACCTCTTTGCAGTTTGGCGCTGAGAGCAATGTTTCATATCTAGTGACCAGCCAAGGTCTCCTCGCGGAAATAAAAGAGGATACACCATGGGGTCCATATTAGAAGACATGTAAGAAATATTGCGAGGAGCATCACCACGTGGGTACACAACAATGTCTCTGTTGGGAGGTGGAGCACCATTGTCACCGACGAAAATAACAGCCACTTCGTCATGATGGGGCTCGTTGTAGCGGCGCTGGTCACCACCCAGCTTCATGTACATGGTGACGCTTGTTGGAGGAGCACCACGTTCAGCGGCCTCTCTGGCTTGCGCCTGTTCAACTTGATGCATATTCTTATAAGCAGCAATGTAAGGGTTAAGCTGTGTAAGACAATTATTGTTTATGAGACTCATAACATCACGTCAACAATTTTGATTGTGCTGATTTTTCATTCTCTTTTCAATAGCTAGATGTCCTTCTAGAATATACAATTGGCTGTAAACGGGTTCTGCACCTGGTTCAGGGTGAAGGGAACCGGTTTGGTGATAAATCTGACCATGGATGCGAAAACAATATGGGCCTAGACCTGGTGGCGTAGCCAATTGGGCACCGAGCGACGCCAGAGCAAAAGCGCTATTATACTGTCGAATATGTTCTAAAACGTTTTTGCTTCTGTCATCAGTACCCAGAAATAAATTTTTCAATACAGATGGATACGGATGTAGTGGTGGAAGTTCAACTTTACCATTGTGGCAGCAGTTTAATGCTTCCTTCGGGAAACGAAGAGCTGCACAGTACTCACAAACATTGTCCATTGTTCCAGAAAAGAATTGTTCTACCTGAGGAAACATTTGACGGCCGAGGAATCGACTGTTTGAGCGGTGTGGTTGATCCATGGCAGTAGACGCTTCATTGCCATGTTCAGGGGCTTTTGGCAGTGGAGTGGTGTGGTTGATCCATGGCAGTAGAGGCTTCATTGCAGTGTTCAGGGGCTTTGGCAGTGGAGTGGTGTGGTTGATCCATGGCAATAGAGGCTTCATTGCAGTGTTCCAGGGGCTTTGGCAGTGGAGTGGTGTGGTTGATCCATGGCAGTAGAGGCTTCATTGCCATGTTCAGGGGCTTTGGCAGTGGAGTGGTGTGGTTGATCCATGGCAGTAGAGTCTTCATTGCAGTGTTCAGGGGCTTTGGCAGTGGAGTGGTGTGGTTGATCCATGGCAGTAGAGGCTTCATTGCCATGTTCAGGGGCTTTGGCAGTGGAGTGGTGTGGTTGATCCATGGCAGTAGAGGCTACATTGCAGTGTTCAGGGGCTTTGGCAGTGGAGTGGTGTGGTTGATCCATGACAGTAGAGGCTTCATTGCAGTGTTCAGGGGCTTTGGCAGTGGAGTGGTGTGGTTGATCCATGGCAGTAGAGGCTTCATTGCCATGTTCAGGGGCTTTGGCAGTGGAGTGGTGTGGTTGATCCATGGCAGTAGAGTCTTCATTGCAGTGTTCAGGGGCTTTGGCAGTGCAGCGTTCAGACTGCCTTTGATGCTTGGTCCTGAGGTTCCTTCCCCTGCCTTCTAGCTGTCTCTTTCGCCGGCATTTGAAAAGTATTTTTTACGAGACTCTATATGGTGTGGGTTGGATTTGTGTGAACAAAATCAAGAAAAAGGCGACACTTTGTAGAATCCAACTTACACTTTGTATAGTGTCACCTCCTGACTTTGTATTTTATATTGTTAGAGACAAAACAAACACTAAATAACACAGCCACATACCAAAAACGTGTATTTTCAATTTTCACTTGTGCAAAAATGCTACTCACAATTACATCGCCTGTGCGTCGGCCTGTGATTGAGCCAGAGAGTTGGCCTGTGAGTCAACTTCCTTTCCAATGTCTGCAAGAATTGAAATACTGATTGTGAATGTGTAAAATTATATGAAAGAAGAACATGCATATCAATAGACGATGCCATTGAAAAGGAGAGCAGCTGTCAATAGAAAAGGATGTCTGACTTATCAATTTGACATTATTGCACAGGAAATGACAAACAAAGAAACAGTTAATTTCCATCGGGTAATATTACGATGAGAGATCAGCCGATACCTTTATTATGTCCATCAGCATCCATGGCACTTAGAAAAAAAAAACGTGGCATCAGCCAGCCGCAGCCAACTATCACGTACCGTCTCGAAGTCAATGCCATCCTTTTATCTCTTCGTATACACCTCACTGATTTCTACCTTATCGTGAACAGGGTAAAGCCTACTTTGATAATCATGAACGGTGGCAGATGCAGGAGTTGGTGAAACAAAGGGGGGGGGGGGGGGGGAGGGGGCTGATCATGACCTACCCGACGCCACATGGCCTACGCCATTTGTTGAGATCATGGCCACAACGGAAACACAACTGGATAGGTAGGGCCTAGGCCTACGTCTACGTTTCGTCACTCGGCGAAGTACACTTTGTTTTAAGCTTTCAGAAGCTGAAGCCTTGTTATTTATTGCTTTATATGATACTGATGGGCTGCTGATCGGTTTCACTTCGTCGTAATCACCAGTATCTGGAATAAATTATGGTAAACCCACCTGATGAGGTTAGCGTACACCGCGATCGATGACACCGGCACAAATGGCGGCATGCATGCTCTGGATTGTCCACTCAGTGGACGGCTTGCTGTCGCCTTCGACTGTCCAATCAGCGGACGGCTTGCTGCGCCTTCACCCAGCAGACGCCAATACGATGGCGTCGTAAGATGGCGTCATATCGGCCGTTAATCGGATGCTTTTGGGCCCCAACGTCGGCTAATTCAGATTTTTCGAGTATGGCTGTACGTGATAAACAAAGAGCGCGGTTCGTAGATCATGAATCCATTAGTGCCGTGGGCATCGGGTCACTGGGTGCGGCGTAAAAGGGATAACAAAGTCGAGTCCTTACGGTATTATTATACAGATACGTATATCGTTTTGGCCCTTTCAATGGTGAAGAATCACTTATGATTTTAATAAATACTCGTATCCGGATCCGTAATTGGATCTTCACCAAAATCGAATCGATTCTTCCTTGTCACACACCCAACCTATCGACCATCTCGGATCCGCATCCGGATCTTCACCAAAATCGAATCATTTTATCCTTGTCACATATACAAACTCTCTACCAAATTTCATCCAAATCTGTCCACAACCTTTTGAGATATCCTGTTTGGAAACAGACAGACAGATAGACAGAGGTGAAACCATAACCTCCATCCACCTTCGGTGGCAGAGGTAATTATGTAAAAATATATATATTTTGGGAGGGAGCAGGTATGCAGGTTGAGACCTGTTATGCAGGTTGTTATGCACAAACTGTTATGCAGGTTGAGACATATAAATTGAGAATTGCCGAATGAAATTTCCCAAAGTATTCGCAATACTTTGTACAAAACCCGAACCCTAATCCCTCCCCCTTTCACATCTGAGTCTGTTTTAGATAAACTGATTAATAATTTCCTCAAAAAGGTTTCATGTGATGTACTGAAGTCTTATTTTCCTCTTTCAGGCATACACGTTTGATTTTGCCATCTTTTGTCCCAATATCTCGTCCCAAAATCAGAGTCAAGGTACCTATTCCAACTTTTACCAAACCTTCACTTGATTAATGGGTGCTTTTGTTTTTCCGTAATTTGCCTTATTACACTCACACGGATCATTACATGTCATACGATGTTGCTTTGTATGGTGTACATGTCATACGATGTTGCTTTGTATGGTGTACATGTCATACGATGTTGCTTTGTATGGTGTACATGTCATACGATGTTGCTTTGTATGGTGTACATGTCATCCGATGTTGCTTTGTATGGTGTACATGTCATACGATGTTGCTTTGTATGGTGTACATGTCATCCGATGTTGCTTTGTATGGTGTACATGTCATACGATGTTGCTTTGTATGGTGTACATGTCATACGATGTTGCTTTGTATGGTGTACATGTCATACGATGTTGCTTTGTATGGTGTACATGTCATACGATGTTGCTTTGTATGGTGTACATGTCATACGATGTTGCTTTGTATGGTGTACATGTCATACGATGTTGCTTTGTATGGTGTACATGTCATACGATGTTGCTTTGTATGGTGTTTGAGTAATTGTACGATTTATTTCTCCACAGATCAGAATAACCTTAAGGTTACACCTTCTGCCATGATCAAAGCATGCTGGGAATACAAGGGAATGTGGGATAGGCTGGAAAAAGAGAGTCCTTCCCTCTACTCTCGTCTTCACAAGCCATCCTCTGTTCCTGCTCCGTCATTGGTTTTTCCCAACATTTCTGATTCACTCGATTGGTTGAAGATGTGGACTCGTGTGATGCAACGTGATGGACAAGACAGAAAAAGAGAAGAAAATGGTGCCGTAAAGGGAGGATATGTGGAGGACATTGAGGAAATGAGGAATGGAAGGAAGAAAGCAGAAATCCATGACGGAATCAATCGGTGCTTTGACGAGGGATTCGTGGGATTGAGGCGGAAGGAGACGGCCCATAGAGGAGAAGGAAAACGACAGACGATGGAAGAGGATGAGCAGGAGCGGGAAGTGCTCGTGTTAGTTACTGGAAGTCTCCATCTTGTGGGTTGCACCTTGAAGGTTTTGCTTTCCAATGTTGATTAATCATCCGTCTGCTTCCATGTTTCTCTCCATTCTGCCTTTACACCTCCGACTCTTTCACAAGATATACCAGCATCACCGCCGATCGGTTGCTGCTTTTTATCGCCTGGAATTTCATTCATTACAAGGAACTTTTTTTAAATCACGTGAGCCTTTTAGATGAATTTGAATGATCTTTTTTACTGAAAACGGATTTTTCTCTCGGCCTCTGTCTTCATTTTTTCTCCATTCCAATCCTTAATTTTCCGCTCATTTTGTCCTACTTTTTGGCTTGTACAAACTTGAATTCATCAATACTGCGCTTCCTTGAACGCCTTTACCAGATTGTCCTTCAATCGTGTCATTGTGCCATGCGTGACTGATCATCACCATTGCTTGGTGGTTAAATGTGAAACTGCTCTTTTAACCATTGAATTCATTGAAAATTCATCAGCTTGGAATGTTTACAGACATTTTCGTCCTTCCTGCTGTGTGCAGGTATCTACAAACTGCATCGGTATTTTGGGGACTGTAACTGTTGCCAAATAAATGTATCATACTAAAATTCTGTCTCTGTCTTGAAAACGGCTTGGCAGATCTCCACCCAATTTTCCATGCATGCTCATGATGCCACCTGTCCCCACCCATCCACCCTTTCCTCCCCTTCCGAGGACGGTGAGGCAAGTGGTGAATTTACCCCTGTGCACGCAGTTCGCCGATCCCTGCCGGAGAGATGGGGTATTACTAGCCACGACGAGACAATAAATTTGCCCCATGTCCCTCGTCCCCTCAGGTGTTTCGTTTTTGAAAGGTGTTAACTGAGTTTGTGATTTATTCACTTTTTTGCGGATATCACGTCAACAGCCGCTGTCTGTGTCGATGCTTCGATCTACCATCCCCATTTTTACGAGGGCCCTGCCCACCAACCAGAAATCCTAATTATCCTTTTGGGGTAATTATTATTTACACTGTATACACTCCCAAGTAATCTTTATTTGAGGTTTCTGATTAACTCTGTTTGATGCCAAGTTTTCTTGAGTTTTCATGTCGGTGTATGCAATGTTTTTGGTAGACTTTGTATTGGAGCCATGGCAGTTGGTTTTATTTATTTGTTAACAATTGCTTCCCATTAGTCATATTAAAATGTTGGTACTGGACAACCTTTCCATGAAACCTTCTTGCTCTCCTAGCAAGCCTTTCACCACCTATCCACCTGGCTCACCTAATCAGCCATTGACTACCAATCTTTTAGACTACCAATCTAGCCCACCTAGTGAGGCAATGACTTTTAGCTGTCTGGCTTACCAATTGAGCCATTTACATTCTTGCTATTTGGCTCAACCAATTGAGCTATTGATTACCCAGACATCTCGCTCTCCTAACAAGCCAATGACCATTATCTAGCTCACCCAGCGATGCATTCACCACTTGGTCGTTTCATAAGGCATTGGGCCACCACGTGCATCCAGTATGGTCTGTATGTGCCATGGCATAGAGTCCACCAGCGTCTGGAATGCTGCAAGAGGGATGTGGCACCATTCTTCCACGAGAAAGTCAATCGACTCCCACCTGTTTGATGGAGGTGAAAAACGCTGTCTCAGGCATCATTCCAGAATATCCCAAAAATGCTTGATTGGGTTCAGATCTGGTGATTGATAAGGCCTTGACATATGGATAACGTCAGTATCGGGCTCATCTTATTGTTACGGATCGCGGTTTAGATGTTATGATGGGCCGAGCGGATGGTCCAACCGCGACCGTTACAGGATCCCCAATTGGCCCGACTCCCCCAACGTTGACCAGATCGCACCACAGATATTCAATCGGGAAACCTCTAAAGCGACCGAAAGAGAAGGAAAAGAGAAGAAGACAGAGTACGGAGGAAGAACAGATTTATTATACACACACAAGCAAAAAGAAAGAGCGACCAAAATTATTTACAAGCAATGGATGGAAGAAGCAGTCACACAGTGAATCGTTAACTTATACTATTCAATTTACTTAACCCCAGGACAACATTCAAGACAGACGACGTTCACACTTACACGGGGGAAATTGCAGGCAGGATTGGCGGAGGTGGGTTGCTGGAGAGGGAGGCAGGGTCAGGTCCCTGCAACCGGCAGGGCTGGAGGTAGCAGCTCTCAATTCTTCGCGTTTTTGGCGGGAAAACCCTCGGTCGCGTCGACGCTGCTGATGCTGTAGACGTCACGCGCTGGCTCGGTCACACCTGCTCCTCTCCTTCTGGTGGAGCCGTCTCCCTCCTCTCAGCGCGTCTCTTCAAAGCTTGTTTCCTCTCCAAGTATCTCTCCTTTTTGGTTTGGAGCGTCTCTCATCTCACCGCTCACAGCTCACAGCTCATCTCTCATGTCCTCTCTCATGTCATCTGCCGAAGCAGTCCCTTCCAGTCGCTTTTATTACTCCGGGCGGAATCAAGCCGCCGGCTGCGAGGGCACGCCTACCGGGTCGCTAACCGCGGTGCTGGTTGGCTGTTAGGGCTGTCCGATTCCTCTTTTGATCATGACGACGTGCCACGCCTGTGAGTTGGCGGCTCCTACCCCCCTCTTCTCCGAGATGAGCACATGGGCAATGGCGGCTTGCGGGATTGAACACCACTCGCACCGCTTTTGAAAGGAACTTTGGGAGAGCGGAGATGATTGGGGAAATTGAAAGGGGCCTACATAGTCTAGTAGGAAGTCTAGGTCCCCCTGCACCCCCCGGAGATATACTTCTAATCAGTGTTTCTAGATTGGAAACAATGTGTAGAAAATGACTAGCTATGGCCCCAAGCTGAAAAAATGTCCCACATACCATTTTTATGCAAATTACTGCTGCCATTATCAAAAAAAGACTAGGTCCCCCTGCACCCCCCGGAGATATACTTCTAATCAGTGTTTCTAGATTGGAAAAAATGTGTAGAAAATGACTAGCTATGGCCCCAAGCTGAAACAATGTCCCACATACCATTTTTATGCAAATTACTGCTGCCATTATCAAAAAAACGATTTTTGACATATCTCAGCCAATATTGCAGATAATTGAAAAATGAAGGTGTCTAGACCCATGTTTTGAAGGGCATAGATCATGATAGAACTATTCATAACATGATTACATGTGTCTATGGTATACTAGTATGCTAATTAGTGCTTTATTTACAAAATAATCACAGTTTTACGAAATAATAGACTCATATTAAGGTCCGTCTACACAGACGTTAACACAAAGTTTTATTTTTCTAAATATTACAACTGTCAAAATAGTCCTAGCACTCAATGTGACCACTCTTCTCTTGCTTGTTTTAGATAAACATCATTAGCATTAGTGATTCTACACTGAGTCAGTCATCATCATTTTCATCGAAATCGTCAGAGTCAAACTCTTCTTCTCCTTCCTCTTCCTCCTCCTCTTCGTGCTCTCCTGTGTTCAGAAGATCCACCAGTGAGGTTGGTAGGATGGGACCACTGGACCACATTGGTTTCAACAGTCCTTCATCAGTCCTTATCCATCCTTGCTCCTCATAAGGTTTTGGATTTTCGATGATAGGTTGATCGGCTCTTTTGTACAATGCTACGCGGTGGTTCACACGCTGGATGTGCGGCTTCAGGGCAGACTGGCATGGAGGAAGGCGAGCCAGATCAACCTTGGACTTGGATGTGAGGGTCTTGTCCTCTCCCACCATTTTTCGTAGCAGCTTGGCACGGACAATGTCCACTGATGACTCGCGACTCTGGCCGTACATCACACAGGTGAATTTTTCTAACTGCCTCTCCACCTCAGGGTTGGCATCCCAGTTGTCACCCAGTTCACCGAATGCCCTGTGAAACCTGGGATTCTTCTCCAGCTTTTTCAAGGGCCCGACTTTTCCCTTCCCTTTGAAGGCACTGGTGCAGTCTTCTCCGCTGAACACATAGTACCCCAGGAGAGTGGCACAGTAGTCCTCTCCCAGGGATTCTGCCAGCTCAGAGACGTTGACAAGTTGGCGATGCTTCCCTGACCCTGTATCCAGGTACACCGTCAGCTTGATGTTGTGGGCATGGTGGAGCAGGATCAGGAGGATGTCTGTGTCCGGTGTTCTGACTACAGCGTTCTTGTATCCGATGGTAGCAGCATGATGGAGGTACAGAACCACCCTGGTATCAGTCTCTTCCTGGTTGCTGTAGATCGTGGGGAGTTCACGTACCTCGACCTGAAACACAAAAAGGCACCGCATTTCAATCACCAGTCACTGCCAGTTTCAGTATATCTCCGGGGGGTGCAGGGGGACCTAGTCTTTTTTTGATAATGGCAGCAGTAATTTGCATAAAAATGGTATGTGGGACATTTTTTCAGCTTGGGGCCATAGCTAGTCATTTTCTACACATTTTTTCCAATCTAGAAACACTGATTAGAAGTATATCTCCGGGGGGTGCAGGGGGACCTAGTCTTCCTACTAGACTAACACTTATTTCGTTTGATACAATGCAGAGTCAATTGAGTGGGAAACATATTTAGCCTACATAGAATAAGGAAATAAACTATTTAAAAAGATATATCGTGGCCTGTGTGTAAGTTTCATGGAATTAACTAGGACGGCTGCGACCATTATTTACATTACAAGGGTGTTACACACAACAAAACCATACTTTTCACATTCGTTACACTTTCTCCAAAATTGTTACACTTCTCCAAAACTGTTACACTTCTCAAATTCGTTACACTGCACCCTCCTTTCTTCAGGTCCGTCTCGGGCCTACAAAACTTTAACTTAGTGTGACACGTAGGTGTAATTCCCTCTACAATTAACCTGACCCTGAGTGTGACAATCTTAAAACACCAATAAGTATGTCCCCCTATTGCATTGCACCCTGTCTAACAGACTCAAGCCCACAGCTAACCGAATTACGGAATTGTTCTCAAACTATACATTTACGGTGGGGAGCACTATTTACAGTAACGTTATTTCTTATTTACAACGCAACCCAGGACCTGTGTTTTTTTTTTCTTTTTAGGGAACAAGAAAAAGAAATGCCTGTTGGGAGGGAGGAGACAGCATGCATTGCATCGATGCACCAGTACCAATACCACCAAAGCACCCAAAAGCACCACAAAGCACCAAAAGCACCACTCGGTGCACAGTCACCACGGTTCATAATAAACACAACAAAACAACTGGTGGTGGTCTTCTCTTTCTCTGCTGGGCCGATGTTCTTCCCGACGTCTTCTGGCTTCATGCGGCCTACTTGGAAATAATAAAAAGCACAACTTGTGTTCATTTTTATTTAGGGCCTCAGGGGCCAACTAAGGGTGGTCCACCTGTTTGGCATAGGTGCCGCCTTACCGAGGTCCGCAAGCAAGATTCCCTGGCCACTATGGCCGGTCTCCAACAGAGGTGCCCTGCCCCAGAACCTGGGGTCCATCAAGTGGTACTTGGCTGCAGAACAGCGGTCCATAAAGTGGTACATCAACGCAATGCATGCTGGTTCTGAGAATCTCGTGCGCACAATGGCCATCTCACGCACGCTCCCCTCGGCACCCAATGGCGCACAGGTCCTCAAGTGGGAGACAAAAGGGGGGAAGACAAATGAGCGAGGGGTAAGGTCACAAGGGTACACGTCAATAAAGGCAATGCAGGGTGAAGTGCGTACGGAGAGCGAAGTGAGAAAAACTCATCCCTACCGTACGTCACCCCCCGTCACCTACACTACCCTTGCCCTTACCCCATATTTACAAGAATTTACACCTTTACAAATTCGTCACTACATCTTGTCTTCCCCATCTTTCCCTTCTACACCAAATTCGTCTCCAATCCCTCTACTTCAAAATTTGCCATCACCAATTCATCATCAATCCTCATAAGGAGGGAGAGATGGAATTACGCACAATGTCACACCCACGTCATGATGTGTCTCACAATCCAAAACATTTGCATTAATGAAAAATAATAAAACATGGCATGGTGTGGAGTACCTGTCACCTCAGGTGAGTGGATGCAGATGGTGCGAGGAGACTTCAATCCTAACTATCCTCTAAATGACTTTAACACCCTTTACACTACCCGGGGTCTTTCCCTGCCAATCCATTGGCCACTTACTCTATGGGTTCTAACAACCAATTCCCATTGACCAAACTGTGGTGCTTCTCAATTTGGGGTCTCACTCCCCCGATTCATCTCCCGGTGCCCTTGCACAATTTCTGGGCTGTGACGTGTAGCTCTCCCAGCAGGTCTACCCACCTGCACACCTCCACCACTGTAGTTGCCACCCGAGCTTACCTAGCTCCTCACCCTAACCTATCTAACTGGGGAAAGCCCCTCCTGGCTCTGTCACCCCTTGGTGCCCTCTGGCACTGGGCTACCCGGGTCCGTCCTCCGGATCCTCGGGCCCCATCCACAACAACTACCGGCTCCCAGAGCCCACCTGCGGCCTCACCTGGCCGACATCCTCACAGTGGTGGAGTGCCCAAACCAACTACACACACTAACAGGCTACACGCCCACCCATTTCCACAACACTAATGCACCCATCCAAATACCATTCCTCCACCCGCACCACAGATGCCAATATCCAACCACAATTTACCTATACCCTCTACCTAACACTTACTCTACCCGCCCCGGGTATCCGTGATGGGGGTCCACTCTTCCCCCATTCACACCTTCGCACCATCCACTCCACTCCACAATTTCCACCATACTCACTCCACGACCATCCATTCCAATACTCCATTTATTCCACACTACCATTCTCCATACCTGTTGTTGCACACCTGTGCCCTCACACCTGGTGCCACCTGCACCCTCCTTTCTTCCTGGACCATTTGGTCATCACAATACACATCACCATTGCCATCACTCACTCATACTCCATCCACCTGTTCAGTTGCACACCTGTGCAATCACACCTGTTCAATCCTCAAACACACGGCATCATCTCAGCTAACTACTCCCCTCTGAAACTTGCGCTTCCCAGTCGTCCCTTTAAACTATTGCGCTCCCACGTCATTATCATCCATGCTAATCTACCTGCGTCCCCACTACAGGTATCCTTGTCACTAACTAACCTTAACGTCACCTAATGTCATCTTCGCTAGATCCCTACACACAATATCCTAACCCACCCGGGCTAGTTTTCACTGCCATCAACCCCATAACTAGTGCTCCTTTGCCCCCCCCCCTTCTGTGGGGGGATGGTGGACTGCCCATCCCACCACATCGGGGAGGTCCCACTATCAATTTGGCACACCAAATTTCAGCCAATCAAAAATTTTGCCAATCATCTGCCAATCACCGTACCAATCATCAAATTTTGCCTTTTTCTAATTTTGGGTCCAAAACACTAACCTCATCACCCGTCTACTTATTAGATCCTCTCGGTGCGCCAATTCACGTCTACAGCCCGGCTTCGTACAGCCGAGCAATGAATGCGGGTTGTTTTGTGCCAGCGGCTGGATACGTCCCGCATTCGGGGCAGGGACGGGGGCTTACCCGGGCCGAGATCCCACGCACCACCTCAGCGTGGAGCCATCCAATGTCCCGATCTCGACCTGCCGGCACGTCTCAACAAAAAGTGGTCGCCATGACGACCCTTCCTATCGAGCTGCCCGCTCCGCCTCGTTGAGCACGGACGCGGCCGTTCCAAGCGAGGCCCAGCGTGGATCGCGTACGGCGGTCCTTTCAAACCCGCCGTGGCTCGGATCCCCGCTGGTTCTCGCGGCACGCGAAGCCCGGCACGCACCGAAGGCTCGACTCGGCTAAAAGTCGCTCTAACCGCTAACCCGGTTACCGTCAATGCCTCACCTGCATGCTTACACGCATACGCTACCCCTTTCTTGCTCATACCTCCAGCTGTTCCCATGCTCCTCGTACCTCCCCTTTCACACCTCGGTACACTCATTCCGCTCACCGACTTGGTCACACACCTGACCACCGAACACCTTCGCACACATTCGTCGCTCGCACACCTCACCAACACACCTTCGCGCCCCTTCCTCGGTCACCTCCTCTGTGACCATCACAGGTGTGTTCTCACTCGCACACCCAGCCACGTGCCTCACGACCAACTCAAGTGTGCATTCCCACACACGCTCTACCATTCCAGGTGTGCATCCTTCCATTCCAGGTGTACATCCTCGCTCACCTGTCACAACCAACTCACGCTCCGTGTCACTCTCACTACTCTCACCTCCATTCTTGACAGCGCACTCACCCTTACTCTCGACAGCACACTCTTTCCTCATGCACCCGTCCGTTACACACCTTTCTCGCGCACACTCTTGCGCACACTCTCCCGTTACATCCTCTGTAACACTCACCACAGGCGTGCATTCCCCCTTACTCTTGACAGCGCACTCTTTCCCCATGCACCTGTCCGTTACACACCTTTCTCGCACATCCTCTTGCGCACACTCTTTCGTTACTTCCTCCGTAACACTTACCACACCGCGCTTCCATGTGCTCCCTCGCACACGCGCTCCGACCGACTCACTCTCGACAGCACACTCACTGGTCGGCGCGCACTTTTTCCTCACACACCCCATGGTCGGACATTCTCGCACACCTCTTTTTTCGCACACCAGACCTGTCGCACCCTTCACCAACGGCCTTTCACGAACACCCGGATCCAAACCAATCCCCAAGCCGACTGAATCTCCCCTCACATCATATACATTGCCACTCACCTCCGTACCTCGTCGTCGCACCTCCTCTGCCACCTGCAAACTTTTTATTTGGTTAGTGAGCACCTCATCATGATTTGAACACAGGCCTTGTACATATTCCATGACTTCCTCCTTTATCTCCCTCTTAGTTTCCCTCTGTCTCTTCTTAATTTCACTCACCCCCTCTTCCACCTCCTCTAATTTTTCCTTTACCTCCTTCATCTCCCGGTGCGCCCCCTCTATCTCTTCCTCCAACGCCACCTTAACCGTTTCTATGTGCGTCCTCACCTCTCGGTCCTTCGTCTCCATTACTTCTGTCACCTCCTCCAACTTCTTCGTCAACCCCTCATGTACCATCTGACATTCCTTTTGTGTTGCTATTAATTCGTTTTTAATGTCCTTTTGTGTCGCTTTTAAACCCCCGATGATTGCAGTGTTCTTTTCCACTTGGTCCGCTAGTTCCCTTTGTCCGACTGTCAGCTGTTCTACTCCCTTCGTCAGACCCTCTATGCCCCCCTGTAACCTAGCCGTATTATTCCTCACCTGTTTCTCCATACGCTTCTCACCTCGCTTTACCTCCTCGCGTAGCCCCGAAACCTCCTCACTTACACCTCGTCGTATCTCCTCCATCTCTTTTGTAGATGCCACCCTCATCTGTCCCAATTCATCCCTCTGAGCATCGTTTACTTTCTAACCCGATTTGCACCTCCTCTATCTGGTTCCCCATTCGTTTGATTTCCCTGGCAGATTGTTCCCCTATTTCCCGCAATTTGTCCTCCATCCTATTTTCTAACACCATTAACCCATTTTTCACCTCTTTTATCCCGTTGTCTAACCCCTCAAATTTCTTGTCTAATCCTTCAAATTTCTTGTCTAATCCCTCACCGGTACCCCTCGCTTCGTCCCTCATTACCCCTATCATTCTGCTTTCCATTTTCTCACTATCAACCCTCCTTCTGTCTTCCATTTGTTCCATACTGTCGTTTTTTTTCTGCATTTCCACCATGAATTGGGCCATGAAGGCTTGCATTTGGACCGCGCTCATTGGTTCCGCGGCCGTGGCCCCCTCAACCACGTGCGCGAGAGCGCCATTTTGTGCGCCTGATACCCCCTCAACCGCCTCCTCATTGCTCTCCTCCTCCCTTTCTTCCCCTAAGTCCTGGGTTACCCCTAACCCGTCTATCTCCCCCACCGACATCCGATCGCCTTGATTGTCCATGGCGCGATCTCAAAATTCGGGTTTTATTAAACAAAATTTCGGCAGCTCGTAATTTTGACCAAAAATTTTTTTTTTTCCTACACCTTTTAAAAATTTGGTTCGGGCCTCGAATCCCACTCCCAGACACCAATTGTTACGGATCGCGGTTTAGATGTTATGATGGGCCGAGCGGATGGTCCAACCGCGACCGTTACAGGATCCCCAATTGGCCCGACTCCCCCAACGTTGACCAGATCGCACCACAGATATTCAATCGGGAAACCTCTAAAGCGACCGAAAGAGAAGGAAAAGAGAAGAAGACAGAGTACGGAGGAAGAACAGATTTATTATACACACACAAGCAAAAAGAAGGAGTGACCAAAATTATTTACAAGCAATGGATGGAAGAAGCAGTCACACAGTGAATCGTTAACTTATACTATTCAATTTACTTAACCCCAGGACAACATTCAAGACAGACGACGTTCACACTTACACGGGGGAAATTGCAGGCAGGATTGGCGGAGGTGGGTTGCTGGAGAGGGAGGCAGGGTCAGGTCCCTGCAACCGGCAGGGCTGGAGGTAGCAGCTCTCAATTCTTCACGTTTTTGGCGGGAAAACCCTCGGTCGCGTCGACGCTGCTGATGCTGTAGACGTCACGCGCTGGCTCGGTCACACCTGCTCCTCTCCTTCTGGTGGAGCCGTCTCCCTCCTCTCAGCGCGTCTCTTCAAAGCTTGTTTCCTCTCCAAGTATCTCTCCTTTTTGGTTTGGAGCGTCTCTCATCTCACCGCTCACAGCTCACAGCTCATCTCTCATGTCCTCTCTCATGTCATCTGCCGAAGCAGTCCCTTCCAGTCGCTTTTATTACTCCGGGCGGAATCAAGCCGCCGGCTGCGAGGGCACGCCTACCGGGTCGCTAACCGCGGTGCTGGTTGGCTGTTAGGGCTGTCCGATTCCTCTTTTGATCATGACGACGTGCCACGCCTGTGAGTTGGCGGCTCCTACCCCCCTCTTCTCCGAGATGAGCACATGGGCAATGGCGGCTTGCGGGATTGAACACCACTCGCACCGCTTTTGAAAGGAACTTTGGGAGAGCGGAGATGATTGGGGAAATTGAAAGGGGCCTACGCTTATTTCGTTTGATACAATGCAGAGTCAATCTAGTGGGAAACATATTTAGCCTACATAGAATAAGGAAATAAACTATTTAAAAAGATATATCGTGGCCTGTGTGTAAGTTTCATGGAATTAACTAGGAGGACGGCTGCGACCATTATTTACACTAGGGCATGCCCGTACTATATCTATATCTAAAATTATATCCCCCCCCTCTATTTACATGAAATGGTTTGGTCCAAAGCGAACGGCTTGCGAGTACGGTGACAATCCCCCCCCTCTATTTACATGAAATGGTTTGGTCCAAAGCGAACGGCTTGCGGAGTTTGGTAAAGAAAAGAAATCGCCATAGCGTGCCCAAACGCGCAGGAAAGCGAAAGAATCGCAAATTTAAGGAAATGCCCGTACTTCCGTAAGGAAGAGAAAAAAAATGAAAAGGAAAAACATTCCAAACCGCGAGGGAAAACAACACGGCACGTCGACACAACAACGTGTCCTGTGATTGGCCGTACGTGGCTGCCAGTAGCTGCCCCCAAAAAAAAGCTTTCACCGTCCGGCGACTGAATTTAAGGGGAAAAATAAAACGCTCTTCGCTTAAAACAACGCCCTTCGCTCTGACTGAATTGGGACAATGTTTTTATGTTTTTAATTGAATTACTATCCGTAATGGCGCACGCTCTCACGGGAGCTCCGGAAGGTCGTATATCGCAGTTACGATGAATCGCAAATTAGTTTTTATTAGTTTTAAAACATAGTTTAACGCCAACATAGTTTGCAAACGTGAAATAAATTAATACGCTCTCAAATGTGCCGTCCGAGGCAGAGTCTGTTCGCCACGTTCGGCACACGTGATAGCTCGCTGCTCTCTGATTGGTTGAATCGTTTTTTGGACATAGCTCGGTAACTGCTTGTCCGATTAATTTCAAACCTTGAAAAGGCACATCCTCGGGTCCCCAGCAATATACCTGGCAAGTTTCAAGTATATCGGACCGGTAGTTGTCGAGAAACAGCGGTCACAGACAAACATCCATACAAACATACAAACATACAAACATACAAACATACAAACATACACACAGAGATTGCTGGAATTATAGATAGATTACGAGGGTGTTACACACAACAAAACCATACTTTTCACATTCCTTACACTTTCTCCAAAATTGTTACACTTCTCCAAAACTGTTACACTTCTCAAATTCGTTACAATATCATTGGGCGACCATACGTGTTGTGCAGATGGGTTTTTTTTTGTATATTTAGTCGAGGCTCGCATAAGAGCTAACCACATATAACATAAGGAATTGTCCTAAGATGTATTGTCATCCTGGAAGACACCCCTGCCGGCAGGAAAGAAATGCTGCAACATGGGGCGAAGATGATCACTCAGTACCATTAGGTAGCGATTGGCATTGACCTTGCCTTCTGAGGGAACGACAGCACTCATACGATGCCAGGAAAATGTGCCCCACAACATTACAGAACCACCAAAACCCTTCACTGTTGTAACCAAGCACTCAGGGTTGTAGAGTTCTTTAGGTTGGCACCACATATGCACTCATCTGTTTGATGAGAACATGGTGAAGGATTATTCATCTGACAATATCACATTTCTACACTGCTATGTAGACCATTGTCTGTGCTCTTTGCACCACTGGACTCGCAATTGTGCATTGCTAGGTGTGATGAGCAGTTTGTGCACTCCAACCCGGACGATGGTATCCCGCTCTGTGAAGTTCTCGGCGAACCGTTTTTGATGAAACTGGCTGCTGGTGTCCCCGGTTGAAATGTACACTGTACAGTCAATTGAACTGCAGTTACTTGCCTGCTTTGCTTGCCTTACACTTCAAATTAATGCATGGATATTGGAATCCTGAAGTATGCGATTCTGCCCACTGATGCCCTTTGCTAATGATGTCTTTCCCTCGGAGTTACATGCCGACATCACCTTGGACACCATTGTTTGTGAAACATAAGCAAGTTGAGCTGTCTGTCACTGAAGCTCCTGCCAAACGTGCCCCAAAAATCACCCTCTTTCAAAGTCGCAGCCATGTTAACCATAATTATAGGCAACCAGGCCTGTGCAGCATTTTTATATATGACCCTAAGCATACTGGGATGTTATTTGCTTAATGAACACACGTGGGCCACACATGCATGGAAGCCCTTGCTTTCAATATACTTGATGTTCCTTATTTACCCAGGTGTTTCCACTTGCCCTTTTTTTCTTTTCTTTTTACCCAGGTTTTTTTGTCCACTACCTGTATCTGGCTATTTTTTCTCACCCTAGTAAGTTATTGACCAGCCTTCCATCTCTCTCCTAGCCAGCCATTGAACATCTAGCCTTCTGACTCACCGAGTGAGTCATTTACCACCGAGCCATCTCACTTGGGTGTTTCGGCATTCTGCCAAAAAGATAATGGAAAATTCTAATAACTACCACTCATCTAACACGCCCCAAAAACTCAACACCACGCAAGCAACCGGGAATATTCCAAGCTTACAGCTGTCAGAAATTTTAAACAAGAAACTGGATCAATTCTTTTACTTTGAATATAAAAGACTTTAAATCTAGACTGCTCATCCATCTGGTTATAACCTTTATCAAAAGTATATTTCCATCTGTGTACATTCTTGCAACATTGTCCACATTGAATTTGTTTCCTATAATTGATTCGTTTTTTATTTACATTTGAATTTTGCGACTTTTTATTTCAATCTTGTGATGAGGGACCATTTTGAGTTTTTCAAATAGTACAGTGCACTTCCTTCAACCACCTTCAGTCACTTCCCCTGCAAAAAATATTCACTTTATCTTCAATTTCAAGTACCCAGTAATTAATATTATCATACCACAAAGTATTTACCTAACCCCACAAATTATTGTCACCCGTCGCGCCGCGGAGCGAAAGGGGGACTATGGTTTTCCCCTCCGTACGTGTGTCGGACTGTCGGTCCGTCCATCCGTGCGTACGTGCGTGCGTAAGCGAAGGACCGCATTCGAATTTGGTGTGTGGGTGCAACCCACGTCAAAATCCAAGATGGCGACCGCCATGTATGTCTGAACCTTGTGAGTGGAATATCTTGAAAAATAAGCGAAGTACCAACTTCTAATCTGGTGTGTGGGTGTATCTTGGCATCAGGAAAAACGCTATTGGAAATTGGGTCGCCACGTCAAAATCCAAGATGGCCGCCACCATATATATGTCTGAACCTTGTGAGCGAAATATCTTGAAAAATAAGCGAAGTACCAACTTCTAATCTGGTGTGTGGGTGTATCTCGGCGTAAGCAAGAACGCTATTGGAAATTGGGTCGCCACGTCAAAATCCAAGATGGCCACCGCCATGTATGTCTGAACCTTGTGAGCGGAATATCTTGAAAAATAAGCGAAGTACCAACTTCTAATTTGGTGTGTGGGTGTATCTAGGCATAAGGAAGAACGCTATTGAAAATTGGGTCGCCACGTCAAAATCCAAGATGGCCGCCACCATATATATGTCTGAACCTTGTGAGCGAAATATCTTGAAAAATAAGCGAAGTACCAACTTCTAATCTCGTGTGTGGGTGTATCTCGGCATAAGGAAGAACGCTGTTGAAAATTGGGTCGCCACGTCAAAATCCAAGATGGCCACCGCCATGTATGTCTGAACCTTGTGAGCGGAATATCTTGAAAAATAAGCGAAGTACCAACTTCTAATTTGGTGTGTGGGTGTATCTAGGCATAAGGAAGAACGCTATTGAAAATTGGGTCGCCACGTCAAAATCCAAGATGGCCACCACCATATATATGTCTGAACCTTGTGAGCGGAATATCTTGAAAAATAAGCGAAGTACCAACTTCTAATCTCGTGTGTGGGTGTATCTCGGCATAAGGAAGAACGCTGTTGAAAATTGGGTCGCCACGTCAAAATCCAAGATGGCCGCCACCATATATATGTCTGAACCTTGTGAGTGGAATATCTTGAAAAATAAACGTACTACTAACTTCTAATCTGGTGTGTGGGTGTATCTCGGCATAAGGGAGAACGCTATTGAAAATTGGGTCGCCACGTCCAAATCCAAGATGGCCGCCTTGCGTCTTCCACTGTCAACACATCACTTCACCGACGGGGTTAGGCGTCACGCTTGTTTTTGTTACCTCTGCCATCGAAGGTGGATGTAGGTTATATTTTCACCATTTGTTTGTCTGTCTGTGAGCAGGATATCTCAAAACGTTATGGACGGATTCGGACGAAATCTGACAGAGAGGCTGTGCATGTGATGAGGAAGAATTGATTAGATTTTGGTGAGAAGCCGGATACGAGAATTGGTTTTTAAGTGATTTTTCACCATTGAGAGAGCTCAGCTCTCTTTCACCTCTGGAGCTCAGGCAGAGTGTCCATCGGGTTCTTGGTCACCTCTCTTACCAAGGCCCTTCTCCCCCGATTGCTCAGTTTGGCCGGGCGGCCAGCTCTAGGAAGAGTCCTGGTTGTTCCAAACATCTTCCATTTAAGAATTATGGAGGCCACTGTGCTCTTGGGAACCTTCAATGCAGCAGAATTTTTTTTTTGTAGGCTTCCCCAGATCTGTGCCTCGACACAATCCTGTCTGAGCTCCGCAGGCAGTTCCTTCGACCTCATGGCTTGGTTTTTGCTCTGATATGCATTGTCAGCTGTGAGACCTTATATAGACAGGTGTGTGCCTTTCCAAATCATGTCCAATCAATTGAATTTACCACAGGTGGACTCCAATCAAGGTGTAGAAACATCTCAAAGATGATCAAGAGAAATGGGAGGCACCTGAGCTAAATTTCAACTGTCATATCAAAGGGTATGAATACTTATGTCAATGTGATATTTCAGTTCTTTCTTTTTAATAAATTTGCAAAACTTTCTAAAATCCTGTTTTCTCTTTGTCGTTATGGGGTATTGAGTGCAGATTGACGAGGTAAAAAAATGAATTTAAACGATTTCAGCATAAGGCTGCAACATAACAAAATGTGAAAAATTGAAGGGGTCTGAATACTTTCTGAATGCACTGTGTACACTACATGCCCAAAAGTATGCAGACACCCCTTCTAATGAGTGGATTCGGTATTTCAGCCACACCCATTGGTGACGAGAATATATAATGAAGCACACAGCCATGCAATCTCCATAGACAAACATTGGCAGTCGAATGGGCTGCACTGAAGAGCTCAGTGACTTTCAACGTGGCACCGTCATCGGATGCCACCTTTCCAACAAGTCAGTTCGTCAGATTTCTACCCTGCTAGAGCTGCCCTTGTCACTTACCTGCACGGACGAACACGGCACGGGGGGTGGGGGGGGGGGGGGGTTTATCCAATCCCCACAATAAATAAACGTACAAGACAGGCAAATCAACAATGCAACGAACAAAGGTTTAATGAAAATAAATGCCAGGATAGCAAAAGGTAAGGTAACCTAAATTCCTAAATGAGGAACCCTCCACACGGAGTCATACACAACACAAGGGGATGATGAAATAAAAATAACATGTAGTGTGGTGTGTTGGCTGATACTCCTTGACCGGTCTCGGAACCACCACGTGGGAACCGCAAAAGATGGCGCGCAGTCGCGCCCAGAGCAGCCACCGACCTGCGGAGCGACAGCTAAACCTCCTCCTCCTCCTCCGATCGTCCCACGCTCCCAAAGCTCCGATGTCTCTCAGGCGCACACGGCACGAAGCGCAGCCGTCATGAAGCCAGCACCAGAGAAAGGGGAAATATGCGGCCACTTGCGATCAAGCCCAGGACAGAGAGAGTGCTACTGCTCGCGATGAAACCCATCACAAGAGAGAATGCAAAATGCGACCTTTGTGCGAGGAACACAAAGAGCAGGAAGTGTGACCGCTCGTACCAAGAGCCCGGGCCAAGAGAGAGAGAGAGAAAATGGCGGAACTTTTCCTTTTTACTCCTCTGTCTCGAACGTTCTCTCTGACGCCACACTCGCTCCAATCACCGAGTGCCACCCGCTCATCCCATCGTTCTTTAACCAATCGGTCTTCGGGGCGTAGCCTCACGACCACTCTTGGCGCCC
Source organism: Myxine glutinosa (assembly GCF_964187855.1). Classification (NCBI taxonomy): domain Eukaryota; kingdom Metazoa; phylum Chordata; class Myxini; order Myxiniformes; family Myxinidae; genus Myxine; species Myxine glutinosa. The sequence continues at coordinate 105,889,574 of NC_136266.1, forward strand.
ATCGAGATGATTTGACTCGGTGGTGTAATCGCGTCGGGGTATTGTTGGTGCTTGTGTTATTTGCAATTATGTACCGATCGCATGGCTGTCCGAGTGTTCTTTATAAGAACAAAGGGAAAAATCAGAAGGGCAATTTACACACTGGGAATTTTATCCATATGCCCTAACTAATTAGCATCGCTCCATCCCTCCGCATGGTGACACATAACGCTTACCCGGACATCCGGCCCTGACTTAGATACATGAAGGTGGTTACATGGCATATGGTGCACGCTAATCTATACAAACCTATCTGGACTAAGGTATTTAATTGCCTACCTCCATACACGTAATAATATTGTCACGGATCCCAGGTCTGTCGACGTAGTAAGGGGGTGGGGGGGGTGAAGTCCCTGGTTCCCCTCAGATGCCGGGTCCACAGGCCGCCGGCCACGACTAAACTCGCGGACGACGGGTTGCTAAGCAACTTCAAATGCCAATCCCCCAACCACGGGTGAAGGGTTATTGGTCACTTCCTAATTACCTTCTTCAAGACCACGTGGTTAGAAAGACCGGGAAATGAACCTTCGCGTTCCCACGTCTTATGGTTTGCCGAGCGGATCATCCGGTGTGGGTCGCCGCGTTATCCTGCGCGATTTTTGGGCCTGATTAAAGTCAACTCGGGTCGGACTATGCCTGGCCAATGGAGGAAAAGACATACACGAACAGGATGAAAGGAATAAAAATGTACACGTCTTTTATTTATTATTTACAGAACAAGGACGAGAGCAGACTTAACAATTCTACCTAGCCTAAATCCCAACATAGGCGCCTTCACACACAGACAGGGGATGAATTGCACAGGTTAATTCGTACCGATCGATGTGCTGACGCGGACTCGAGGGCGGCCGCTTCTGCACGCAGCGCGCGGTTCGATCCGGACGTGCAGCTTGGATGAAGGAAGGTCCGAAGGACGAACCGCCGCTTCGAAGTCAGCACGAACGACGATCCCTGCTCCAGTAACGATTCAGCGCAAGCGACGACCTCGGCTCGGATGAAGAGTCAGCACGGGGAACGAAGGTCGAGCGCAGGAAGGACAAACCAGCACGTCGGACAGCCAGCTCGAAGGTCGACGACGAGAGAGGGCAGCCAGAGAGAGCCAAGTGCGATGGACGTGGGGTTTATATCAGGTCGAAAAACTTCCTAGAATGTTCCACAGGCTCCCATTGGCCGAGGCAATGCTGGTAGATTTCCAGCGAAGTTTGCTCGGGAAAATTCCAGACCTGATAGGTTGTTTACGTGTCCACGACCTCTCATTGGCTGCTTGTTGGTGACGTGGGCGGTTCCTTTAGCCACGCCTACCAAAGCCGTGGTTGATCTTGTGGACTAATTTTAGCCACGCCTACCACCTGCACATCACCACGTCTTTGTTCTTCAACCATACGAAGGTTTGAATCTTGCCTAAACTCAACGCATATCTGCTTTAATGATTACACAATGGGAAGGGAGCTAAACTTTACATTTAATAAGAAATAACTGACCACTGCAGGCTACATGTTGTCGTGTAATTAACTATAGGGTTCGTTCTTTTTTGCAAAACCGCAACACTATGTTGGTTTTAGCCCTATCACTCAATGGTGAAGAATCACTTAAAAATTAAACAATTCTCATATTTTATATCCGAATCCATATTCAGATCTTCACCAAAATCGAATCTGTTTGTCCTTGTCAGACACCCAGCCAATTCCACTAAGTTTCGTCCAAATCCGTCCATAACTTTTTGAGATATCCTGTTTTTGGCCCTATCTCCCAATAGTGAAGAATCACTTTTAAAATCCTAGTAGCCGAATCCGGATCTTCACCAAAATCGAATCATTTCATCCGTGTCACATACGCTACATCTCTGCCAAATTTCGTCAAAATCCGTCCACAACTTTTTGAGATATTTTGTTCACAAACGGACAGACTTTGGTGGCGGAGGTAATAATCCACTGCATTTATGTAAAGCCAATATATCTGCCAAATAAGTCATTCAAAAGATTCCCAGTGTCTGTTATGGAAAGGCTGTCAGTCCTCTCTCGAATTGTTCAGTTGTAGATTGTGTTAAGATTGTCTGAAGTTAATTCTGTAACCAAGGGGCCATGGAAGAGTAGGACCTGTCTATGTAACCTTTTACCTGGAACTCTGGTATGTGCAGGGCACACCTGAAGAATGTAGACCAGGACGAAGGCAACGAACTTGGATCATCTTTCGAAGGTATTGTTACGGATACGGAGTATGGCACTCCCCTTAGCAAGGGGGGGTTAATCCCCTCGCCTTGTTAAGCTGGCCGTCTCCGTTCCTGGGGGTATGACGTCACTTCCGGCCGATGGTACGTAGGGTCGTAAGCCCAATTAGTCTTAATACCTAAGTATTACCACCGGCCGTAAGCGAGGAAGTACTCCCGCCCGGACCGCAGCGTGATTGATGGGTTACGCCGAGCGAAGCGAGCCGCCGTGCGGGCCGTTAACAATGACTAACCCGAATATAAAGCGGTTCGGCCAAAATCGTGCCACATGTATTCAATGGGGAAATCACTAAAGCGATCGGACGAGAATGAAACCAAAGTAAGGAGGAACAGGTATTTATTAACTACTATACAAGAACCAAAGGAAGAGTAGAAATAAAGGTAATATACAGAAAATGGAAGGAGCAGAAGGACACAGAGCAATTCCTTAAACAAGTTTACTTATTCCCACAGGACAATACAAACAGACTCACACGAATAGGGAATTGCAGGCAGGAATGAATGGCTGGAAGGAGAAGGTTCAGGTGGGACACCAGGGCAGGAAGGTCCGGGGATCGCGGCACGATGTCGGGGTCCCGCTTGAGCGTCCACGCTCTGGTTCCGTGGCGAAAAGCCGGTTGTTAGTGCTGGTTGGGATCGCCCACGAGCGTGCCGACTCTCACTCGCCGCTGGATGTTCGCGCCAAGCAAATGACGAAGATGAATGATGGACGATCCCCTCAACTGGTACCTTCTCACCGTCTCTCTCCCTCCCTCTCTGGTGGGGGCCTCACGCCAAGGATTTTATAACCACCCCCTTGGAACCCTCTCGAACTTGCCAGATCTTTCTTGCCACGCCCTCTCAAGCCATGCCCACCGAGCTCTGGTTGGTTGGTAAGGGCTCTTTGACTCCACCTTTGATGACGAGGTGGGGCCACGCCCGTGCTCTGGCGGCTCCTCCCCCTTCTTCTCTGAGATGACCTCGTGCGTAATGGAGTCTGGGGCGAAGAAAACAGCCCAATGCAACGGCGGCGAACGCCGCCGAAAACAGCCCAACTGTCACTTGCACTTTGGAGACGATTGAGGAAATTCAAGGGGGCCTGTCTTATTTGATTGATTCAACGTAGGGTCAAATTATTGGGAACACAGCCTTACCTGAAACACATAATAATGAAATAACTACAGAGAGGTCCTATGGTTCGCTACGTGGTGCAATGTGGACTAACTAAGCAATTAACAGCGAATTAAGGGGAAATGTACACAGGGGTTATTTATAAGGGAATTTACGACTAAATTTACATGTGAAGGTTCTAAAAACCGCAACAGTATTTTAGAGCCTGTTTATGCACCACCTTAAAAGTAAGGATGATGATGATCTTAAATTGGATTTGTAAAATGATCCAGTGTAGCTCCTTGAGGATTGGTGTCGTGCAATGGTGATTGGATTGCATGAGACCCGGAACCTGTTCTATCATTGTACGTTTAGAATACATGGAGTGGTTTTGTTTCAGGTAGTATGGTGTACCACATCTTCAAACATCACCAATATATGGACATTTGGTCGTCTTTGAGAAATAATTAACTTTCATTTAACATATCTGTATTGTTTTACATTAAAAAATATCTGTTAGCTTGACCCTTTCTCAGTACCAAGTACTTACAGTTTAAACCTATCCACCACTACTCTGGTTGAGTTGGTTTCTATTGGGCACAGTAAAGACTTGGTAAATGGACCAACCCATGTCATGACTGTACATGTGACTGTACATACATACATACATACATACACACACACACACACACACAGACGAACACACACACACACACACACACACACACACACACACACACACACACACACACACACACACACACACACACACACACACACACACACACACACACACACACGTTGAAAAAGGAAACCAGAATTGAAATTCATTGAATAAGGATTTGTTGGGGGGTTGTGGGCATCATGTTCAGAAACATGAATGGTTCAGAAATTCATCATAAGGGACTGAGGACTTCTTTGGATAACTTTCCTTCTCTAAAACATAATAGAGGAGGGCTTGTGGGGAGGCCACTGAAGACCAATATTGATATCTGACAAAATGAAGGGCAGGATACATAGTTGTTGCATTGACTACTCATTGTGTCGCCGCATCTAGGCAGTCATCTAAATTTCTGGATTCTTGCATATAGCTGAGCTCTGTAATTTCTGCAGATGGGCCTGTGGGGTGATCATGTACACTCTACTTGCTGGGGGTGATCATGTACACTCTACTTGCTGGTTCTCCTCCATTCTGGCACCGAAAGAGAGAAGTAGAAGGAGGAGAGAAGAGGGCTGGGAGTGTGGAGGAGGAGAAGAGCGTAGCGGTGAGTGGAGGAGGAGAAGAGCGTCGGGGCGAGTGGAGGAAGAGAAGGAGAAGAAAAAATGGGTGGCAGAAGTGAAATGAAATGCAGTGAAGTGAAGAGATGAGGGATGGGTGGAGAAAGGGAGGTTGGTGTGAAAGGGGGATGCGAGTGATGATCCAGGAGTGAGGAAAAACCGATTTGCCAATGGCTAGGAGCACAAGGTCACATTTTTGTATGTATTCTTCCCTGCACTGCAGTTCGCACGAATGCTTGTGGTTGAGCCAAAACTGCGCTGCACCGCAGGGCAGGCTCTTGCCCATCCTTTCTTCCAGCAGTACTTTGTTGAAGAGGTTCGCCATTTCAGCCCCTACCGCAAGTTCAAGGTCTGTGTAGCTCCACACACTTTTGTTTTCCCTTCAAACTTACATCATTATCAGTCTTCGAGTTATTTTCCTGCTGTTTGTATAACCTTTAACTGAATTTTAAATGGAGAATATAGATGCACGTGACTCGAATTTAGCTTTTACACCACTTTTTGCCATTCTGTTTGAAAGTAAATTTACTTGAATCATCTTTCCTTGATGTAGTCAGGTTCACTATGTCAATAAATTATATTTCGTTCAAAATCATGGTAGATTAGGAAACCTATACATTTTTGGAAAGGTTATAGCATAAGGAAACTAAAAATCAATGTTTACATTTGGAGAGATACCTGTATGGCGGCCATTTTGGATTTTCAAAATGGCCACTGTAAAATACATATTTTGTTCTATTTCTGCCTCTAATTACCCTAAAAACTTTTTAAAATATACTAAACCTATATTTTCAGGGACAAGGAATCCAATGAAAGTATCAAATTAGTGCTATGGGGAATGGTAAGACACGAATCAAAGGTTTTGAATTGCAAAATACTGTCTTTATATTCGCGATAAGTTGCATAATCAAATACATGTTATCATTTTGTACAGGCAGTTAATAACATCAAAATGTGTCACAATAATTCATATCACCAAACATACACAGGCAGTCAGCAAAATCATATATACACATGCAGTCAGTATAACTTCACATCTACACAGGCAGTCAATGACAAAATATACACAGGCAGTCAATGGCATCAAACATACACGATTACAGAATATGCCATTTAGAGTTCGTCATCACTGTCCTGTGTGTCGTATCCGACAATATCGTCCGCATCGTTTTCACAGTCCGTTCCACACAAGCAAAGGTTGGTCAAATTGATTGGCAAATCGAATTGGTCGATCGAATCGAATTCGATGAATCGAATCAAATCGAATCGATCGAATTGGTCGAACGAAGCGATTGGTCGAATGGTCGAATTGGTCGAATGGAATTGGTCGATTGGTCGATTGGTCGAATTGGTCGAATTGGTCGAATTGGTCGAATTGGTCGAATCGAATTGGTCGGAATTGGCAAATGTAAACATTGATTTTCAGATTTTCCATGTAATAACGTTTCCAAAATGTATAGGTTTGCTAATCTACCATGATTTTAAACGAAAAAACATAGTGAACCTGACTAATGATTTATTTATTTTTATATACAGAGTCTAGGCTCCTGGAAGACCTAAAACATTGAACGGGTCAGGACGCAACAGAACAAAAAGGAACAGTAGAGGGAGGGGTGGGGCTGGCGGTGGGGGGGGGGTTTGGGGAGGATTGGGGGGTGGGGTAGGGGCACCAACAGTTGAGTTGAAGGACAAAATAGAGGGAGACTTGGACAAACAATGGGTGTGGGAGGAATGGGGTTAGGAAAGGGGTACATGTGGGGATGTGGGCAAAGCAGTTTAATGTGATTATGTTACACAATTTTGAGAGCCATTTGGTCATGTAACTTTGCTCAAGTGTGAATTCTTCTTGAGCAAAACAGCATCTTTATTTAATTAACCTGCCTGTGCTTGTACTTGTACCGTATGCTTCTGATTACACCATCACCCGTGTGTGCACTTGCGTGCTTCCAGGTTATCATGTTGACGGTGCTCGCCTCGGTGCGCATGTATTGCCACTACCGCCGTGTGAAACCGCTCACACCAGACATTGTGCTCCGGGATCCATACGCCATCCGACCGCTGCGGAAGCTTATCGACGCAACTGCCTTTCGCATATACGGGCATTGGGTGAAGAAGGGAGTACAACAAAACCGTGCCGCTCTCTTCGAAAACACCCCACGCGCGGTCCTCGCCGCCCTGACCGCCCAGTCCGAGGGACTTGACGACCTCTTTTAGATCTCGCTTGTCCCTCGGTCTCATCAATACCAAATCGCCTAACTTTCATTTTACCCACTTTTACTCCAAAGTTTCACTCTCATTTCCATTAAAATGATTGTTACGTTAACCTACCTTGAGTGAATTCATTTTAAAGCATCGTTTTCATTTACACAATTTAGTCCTCTAATTTAATTTATTTTAACTTATTTAATTGCCATTTGCTGTTTCTTTTATTGGCCTTGCTTTGAATACATGAGGCAATTTTTTTTTTTTTTTTTTTTGTATGCAAGATCGAGACTCGTGAAAGAGCTAACAATCACACAAAAAGTCAAACCGACACATAAAACATACGGGGAGCGGTAGACGAGGGGTTTGAGAGGGGGAAGGACACAAACACAACATTTGAGAGCAGGGACATCGAGAGATCTGTGGGAGGGAGAGGGCTTGGGGGGAGGTAATTTAAATTGAATTTCACATTTTGAACACCATAGAACTCGAACCTGCAGTTTAGCAACAAGTACTTTGGCCTTGAATTTGGCAAATTGTATGGAATCTCGTCTCAAGTGCACATGCACAGTCAGTATAGCAAATGCGTACACACGATGCGTATATACCAAGATAGCTTGGACGTATGCACACTCGCCTCGAAGCTCTCTAGCCTGGGTTTGAATGCTGACTCAACTATAAACTGTCATCCCCGTGTTTCACAGGCAGGGTGATTCATCAATGTGTGCACCATCCCTTGGATGGACGTTAAACTGGCTTTCTGTGCGCCAACATTCGTTGGTGGACATTAAATAACCCACTGTGCACTTCGAGAAGAGTAGATGAGCTATCACCGACACCCTGAGTAAATTCCAAATTTCTACCCTAACCAACAGAGGGCACTGCATCAGTGGAACAGCTGCGTCCTCAACCATTGATGCATACGAACGAAAGAAGTCTGTCAATCTGTCAAACAAAATTGAAAATCATTCGAAAGAGGAAACACTGTTTTTGGAAACGTTATAAAGAACACAAAGCACAGGCACGAGTAACTAATTTAACGCGTTAATATAAGGTGGTGTAAAAGACACATTTTCGGCAAAAGACACTCCCACAGACACACACATTAATGGCAGTAAACTCAAAACGTTTTGTTTTTTTCCAGGGTTAAATGTTTTATTTTATTTGAATTTAATTATACATTTGAACACTGGAACATAATTCACCCTGTTTGCAATTCCAAAAAGCTTCAGTTTAGCAGTATACCTGGGAATTTTTTTACGCCATCTCGACCAATCAAATTTGCCGTGCGCTCTGAGGGCGGTCGTGCTCGGAAACGCAAAGCAAGATTTGAAAAGACCTTTGGTTCCCAATTGAAATGGTTCCCATGTCCTTTTTGTCAAGGCTGCACGCGGTAATAAGGTAGTCTATGAACTCTATAGTTACCTTTGCTGGAGGAGGGTATTGCATTTGGGTCTGTTTGTTTTGTCTGCACAGAATGTGAGTTTGTGTATGAATTGAATTAGACCCTTAACAACTCTAAGACCCCGAGGAGTTCTATAAAGAATATTAAGTTCTCAACCTGCACGAACGCCATAACGATACGATTCCATCACACAAGGAAATTAGACGCAGGAGGAAGTGATTCGGCCCATCATGCCCCGCGCCACATCAACTTAAATGACACAATATTCACAGACACACACACACACACACACACACACACACACACACACACACACACACACACACACACACACACACACACACACACACACACACACACACACACACACGTACATATATACACATATACACATATATACATACACACACACACACGTATACACACACACACACACACACACACATGCAGACACACACACACACATATATATATACGTATATATATATATATATATGTATATACACAAACACAAACACACACACACACACATACATATACACACACATACACACAAATACACACACACGCATATATAAACACATACTCACACACACACACACATATACACACACACACACACACATACACACACACACACACACACACACACACACACACACACACACACACACACACACACACACACACACACACACACACACACACACACACACGGCTCAACCCACATTCCTTCCCTTGGAGAGGCCTGGATAACATCTCCTCTGAATGATAAGGGTTTGGGAATGACAAGGTCTTGCTCCCACATTATTCCCTCACATTCAGCACTGCCCCAGGATAGGATCATGGTGGGAGGCTGTTGAAGCCCACTTTTGTCCTTTGTCTAAGTTCACCTCTTTAGCGGAGACTTTTTCTATTATCCTGCCTATATAAAGACACACTTTGTGAGTTCCTTTAGAGGTTTTGGGACGCATGCTGTTCTTGTAGCTGTATGTACCAAAGCCTGTCCACAGCTGTGTGGTCGTTCAATAAACTGCTTGTTACTCCTTGAACTCAAGTTGTGGATCCAGGTTCGATTCCCAACAACTGGTGTCAGGAGTGGGATACAGCTCAAGGCAAGATCAGAGAAGTGGGCTCTGCGAGACGGAGAGGGGAGGCTGGTGCCAGCACTCTGATTTGTCTAAGGTGAGAATTTTATGCCAAAGGGTTATTCCAAATTTGAGCCTCTCTCTCTCTCCCAGATTTTTGCCCGCTTCTTTGCTACCGCCTGTGCCTGTATCACGAACAAATTGTAAGTGAAGGCTGTTTTAGCCTCGGAGTAACGGGCTGATTATTGATCTACCAAGGGTAACGCTACGGAGTAACGTTACGGTTAGCAAGGAGAGGGGGAAAGTGAGGTTAGGCAGCCATAGGCAATGCCGGTAACCAAGAACTTTCCAGGAAGGATCAGCCCAGAGCAATAAGATGGGAAACAGATCAGGGAAGGAGGGGGAGCCCCTCAGGAATACCCCGGCATTTTTCATGTTTAAGAAACATTGTTATGCCGCTGTAAGACCAGGGAAAGCATGGACTGGGCTAACAAAGGATTTGAGTGATCCATGGCCAGAGGAGGGATCATTTGCGCTAGACAAATTGGAAGCGCTGTATGGATCTCTAGATAAGCTAGAGAAGGAAAATAAACACTTCCCACCCGATTATTGGAAGGTGTACGGGTGGTGGAAGGAGGTAGCAATGAAACGACAGGCGGCCTCAAAACAGGCTAGCCTGGCAGGAGAAGTGCTGAAACTTCAAGGGCAAATAAAACAAGCAGATAAAGTACAGGATAGAACAATTAAGGAAATAGTCAAGCAAGTGAACCAGCTACTAATGCCGCTGGTTCAGGATCCGGATCAAGACCCTGCGGAAGGGGAGGTAGTTACCAGGCCTCTACCCTCCCAAGACCTGAGCCCTGTCCCCGGGCCCCAGGCACCACCTTTCCTACCCCCGCCCCTGTTCCCCCAGGGGTTAGACCCCCAGAGAATTAGACCAGCCATCCCCCAAGTTCACCTTAGCCCGGGTAATCCACTTAAAGGACAAGGGGCTAACGGGGCGGACAGCGGAATGGACACCCCCGGGTTCCCACCTCTGATAGGACCAGGAGGACTATACCCCTCGCTGGTAGGGCTCACTGAAATGGAGGACCCACAGCCTACAGTCGGGATGTGTCCCCTGAAAACCGTAGGTATAAGAGCGGGGAGACCCGTTAACGTCAGGGTACCCTGGAGAGAATCAGATTTGACGGCCATGCAAGAGCGGGTGAGAGCCTTGCTGGCAGATCAGCCCAGTCAAATACCTGAATTTATGTGAATGTGGATACAAAATTCAAACTCAGATTGGCGGGACGTCTGTCATATGGGAAAAGCTATATTGCCCGCGCGGGTGTGGGACCAGGCGAAAATACACGCACGCTGGCCAAATGCGGCACCACCCCCGACCCAAACCCTTGCCGATTGGAACGCCCTTGTTGACCTACTGCTGACTGGGGTATACACCGCACTGATGCCAGCCGCGGGGCCAGACTGGAATAAAATATATGGCCTAAAACAGAAACACGGCGAAGCAGCGATGGACTGGAGAGAAAGGGTAGAGAGGGCAGTGTTAAAGTGGAAAGGACTGGGCCAGGTGCAGGCGCAAGATCTCCCTCGCGCTGTAGTGAACAACTTTATGGTAGAAGGGATGAGACCGGCAATTAAGAAACACATCCAAGTAGCCATAATTGGGTGGAGAAATACCCCGACCGACCAGCTAGTCGAGGCAGCCGAGCAATGTGGCGACTGCGACGATAAGAAGGCTGATGTAAAGGAGGACATATTGCAAATGTTAGTCCAGGAAAAACGGGCCCAACTTAATCAAATTAAGAAGGGAAATCGAGATCATGTACGTGTCCAGAATCGGAACACCAAGGTAGATCCCAACGAAGAATGGGGCTGCGATAATGAAAACGAAAATGACTGATGACAACGACAATGGACAAGTCGACATGCGGACCCAGGGGCCCCCTCCCCAAAATTGGAACACCCAGGGGCCCCCTCCCCAACATTGGAACACGCAAAGCTCCCCTCACCAGAATTGGACCGCACAAGGACCCCCCTCCCAGAACTGGTATCCACAGGGACCTCCTCCCCAGAGCTATGGGCCTTCCCCAAATTACTGTAACCCTAATGGGATGAGTGGGAATTGGCCACCACAATGGGGACAGCAGAACCATCAGCCAGTTAGGCATCCGAAACGACCGGGTCCGAGTAACAACAGCGGACACCCCGCACCCTCAGCTCCACCGATTCCGCAAGGGGCGTGCTTTCTTTGCGGACAGATGGGACATTGGAAACACGCCTGCCGAAAGTTAAGTCAGGGGCCCCTGCCACAAGGAAATCAAGTAGCCTATTGACGGGACGACTGCAGGTCGCCCAAGGAATGCCCCCTTTTGACTATGACACCGACAGAGGAGCCGACGTTGACTCTGGACGTGGATGGACAACAACTAGATTTTCTTGTTGATACGAGGGCGACCCGCAGTACCATTAATGAAGGGCAATTGCCATCCTTGCGCCCCACACATAAGAATGTTCAAATAATGTGCGTTTCGGGCTTGCCCCAAGCGCTTCCTATTTCAGAGGAAGTGAGAGCGGTGTGCGGCCCGCTAGAGGCTAAACATGCTTTTCTAATGACCACCACCGCCCCGACAAACTTGTTGGGACGGGATTTACTTTGCCGTTTGGGTTGTCAAATTTCATGCACAGAACAGGGAGTTTTTGTCGATGTCGCGGAATCCAAACGCGACCTGCTAATGGTGGCATTGTCTCGCCCCGGCCCCACCGCATATTGTTGGAGCCTGGACGAAGGGGCTTTGGCCACTTGGACACACGTCATAGATACAGTGTGCTCCGGAAGCGAGGGTTGCGAGATTGGCTATGACTACATCGAATTACAACGGACATAAAGGACAATCCACCCCACTGCACGGCTTATTACGATGCCAGGGGCGATAACGAAGACTACAGAGAAAGGGTAAAGGGGTCGATAGGTAAGCGTTCGGACTTACGCTTATCAAATATATGGATTGGATGGGAGGGAATAGGCGTCGAGGTAGCCCTAACCACGGATCAGCGTGCGTTGTCTCAATACCCCGCAGGAGTGGACGCCCATGTCACCCTCACCACCGCCAAAGGATGGCCGCCGGAAAGTGTAGGCTGGATGGTGGGGCGCTTACAAGAAACTCCATGCAATGGCCATTATATGGTAGGCCATTGGACATTGAGGTCGCTCGCCAATGACGAAGGGTATTTGATTACCCTTAGGAGTCAGAACAGAGAAGGAAAATTTGAAGAGGCAGACCTGCCCCCAAAGGGCACCCATGTTGTGCGAGTGGTATCTAAGAGCCTGGGCGAGTCCGATGACCTTTTGGAGGAGGTTCCGGCCGACTTGTGGTCCCAACATGACAACCATGTCGGGCGAATTCGCGATGCCGAACCTCTGGTAATACCAGTACAACTGGGGATGCCCCTCCCAAACGTGAGACAATATAAACTGCGGCACGAGGCCGATGTGGGCATAGAGCCAGTGATTCAATCCTTGGTGAAACAGAAAATAATTGTAGAAACTAACAGCCAATGCAACACACCAATTTTGCCAGTAAATAAACCGATGCAAGACAAATGGAGATTCGTACAGGATCTGAGGGAAGTGAACAAAGTACAGACTTGGCATTAAATATGGAATATATATTTTTTCTTGACTTGGGTTTACTTTCTTAACTCAGTATATCAATCTAGTGAGTTTGTTTTACACTTTGGTGATTTATTTGTTAAAAGAACCATGTCACTGATTGTCTGTCGCAGCAAGAAGTCAACAACAGGATTATATCACAGGTGGCGTGGCAAAATGTACGGACAGGTGCATTTGACGATTGGCTTCACAGTCGGGTATACAAGGGTTGTTGCGTTCTGTATTAGTGGAAAACAACTGCTGCACGTCTCCAAAAATTATTGCCGCTTCCTCTGGAGATGGTCCGTCAACTCGACAATGCTGTTTGTCATGGAGTGGTGGCTTTACGAAATTACAGCATGAAAGAGCGTGCTATTGCTCGGCAGTATGGCACCACTCAAGGTCAGGTGTCAAAGATCCTGAAACGAAATGCTCAGAGGGGTGTCCCCACTCCAATACCGAGGCCAGGAGGTCCCCGCAGAACCACAAGGAGGGATGATCGCCAGCTGCACCGGTTAGTCCGCAATGGCCGTACCAAGTCAGCTAATCGGCTTAGGGCTGAGTGGCAGCAACTGACAAATGTGCCTGTATCCAGAAGGCGAGTCAACCAACGACTGATTCAAGCAGGCTATCGTGCCAGGCGTCCCCTGAGAAAGCCACGCCTGACCAGACAACACTGCCAGCGCCAATTGCAGTGGGCCAGAGAGCACCGTCAATGGCAGCCAGGACACTGGAATCATGTGATCTTCAGTGACGAGTCTAGATTTCTGGTCTATCGTCAAGATGGCCGCGTCCGAGTGCACAGACAAGTGCATGAAGCCTACAACAAAGATTGTATAGTGCCAAGAGTCCAAGCTGGAGGTGGTGGGGTGACCGTTCGGGCTGCTTTTCATGCAGGGGGCAAAACTGACCTGGTTGTTCTGAATGGAAACCTGAACCAGTTCAAGTACAGGGCCATTCTGGAAGAAACATTGCTTCCATTTGCTCGTGCAGCCTCTCGATGAAACTTTGTCTTCCAAGATGACAATGCACGGCCTCATCGTGCTCGCATGATCCAACACTTTCTTGCTGACCGTGGTGTAGAGCATATGGAGTGGCCTGCCATGTCCCCGGATATGAATCCGATAGAGAACTTGTGGGCAGAATTAACGCGTCAAATCGACCACTTGGACCAGCAGCCCACCTCTGTGCGTGAATTACAGCAGGCTATTGTCACTGCATGGCAAGCAATTCCTGTCCAAACCTTGGCAAATCTCGTGAACAGCATGCCTCGACGTGTACGTGCTCTCCTGAATGCTCGTGGGGGTTACACGAAATACTGAACTGTAATTTTACTTTCGGTAATCCCAGTCGTAATTTAACTTTTGTTTTTGTTACAAAAAAATTTGGCTAATGTGCAAAATAAAGAGATACTTCTGGAAAACGTACAGAAGTTTAACACAGTACTGTCCATGAATTGAGTTCGATATCAGTTTACATCACTTTCAAGGATCAATTTATTTGTTTCGAAATGTCAAATGTGGTTTTTGTTTCTTTTGAAGGTCACATTAACAAAATCTAGAATAATTTCAACATAATTCCAATGAACTTTTGGTTCTAAGACATCTTGAAAGGTAAGTTCACCCCCACAAAAAAATATTCCATATTAAATGCCAAGTCTGTAATACGAGGCATACACCCAGTAGTACCAAATCCGGATGGCCTTATGACATCTATCCCACCGGACGCGACACACTTCACTGTTATTGATCTATGTTCCGCCTTTTTCCCCGTACCTATTGCACCCGAGTCACAATATTTGTTCGCCTTCACCTACAGAGGGCGCCAGTACACCTGGACGGTGTTACCCCAAGGGTTCTCCGACAGCCCCACCCTGTTCTCACGAGCGTTGCACCGTGACCTAGCGGATGTGGAACTAAAGGGGGGATCGGTGTTGTTGCAATACATTGATGATTTGTTAATTTGTTCCCCCTCCAAGGAAGCTTGCTAAAGGCCTTGGCGGCCTAGGGCCACAAGGTAGGACGAAAAAAGCTCCAATTCGTACGGAATGTCGTAACCTACTTGGGTCATGCCATTTCGCATGGGAAACGAGAACTGGACGCTGGACGGGTGACTGCTATCATGGAGATGCCGCGGCCGAACACACAACGGGGAATGTTGCGCTTCCTAGGTATGATGGGATACTGCCGTACTTGGATAATTGACTATGCGCTGCTTGCTAAACCACTGTACGAAGCTACCAAATCAGAAGAGCCGACCCATTTGGTTTGGACGGACGACTTGATGTGCTGTTTCGAGAGTCTGAAAAAGGCATTGGTTACGGCACCGACTTTAGGACTCCCCGATTATGTGAAACCATTCACCCTTTACACAGGAATTCTGGTCCCTTGAGCGACGAGGCTTGCTTCGATCTCTCCACGGCATCAAAGTTTGAGTGTTTTCCCGTTCGTCTCTTTGTCAAATTTCCGCTGGGTATTTTG
The DNA here is from genome assembly GCF_964187855.1 of Myxine glutinosa. Taxonomy (NCBI): domain Eukaryota; kingdom Metazoa; phylum Chordata; class Myxini; order Myxiniformes; family Myxinidae; genus Myxine; species Myxine glutinosa. The sequence continues at coordinate 105,905,037 of NC_136266.1, forward strand.
TTGTGTATGTGTTATTGTGTGTTTCTATTTGGTTTTGGTTTTGTAGTTGTTGCAAATTTGTGTGTAATTAGTCGTTTTTTTTGTTCGCGCCACGTGCGTGGCCTGGTCTCTCCGGGCTCCCTCCCCCCCGTCAGTGTTTTGTGAATATGGGTTCTTTCCTTCATAGTATTTGCTTGTTTCTTTGACGAAGCTACCAAATCAGAAGCTGGGTATTTTTCTTTTCTCCCCCCTACCTCTCACGAACATCTTACCCTCTGTCCAGCGTTTTGAAAACAGAACAAACAAATAAACAAACAAAAAAATTCTATATTAATGCTTTCTCTCCTCCCGGACACATGCTTGTTCGCTCTCCTCCTCGTCTCGCCTTGTGCCCCACCCCCTATATCTCGTTTTTCTTCCACCTCTGCTCCTGCTTTCTCAAATCCACGTTCTCACTTAGAGACTTTTCCCAGATTGTTTTTCATGGTTTTGTTTAAATATTATTTAAATATGTTTAAACCGCAGCCGTGATGCTGACGCCGCCCCCCCCTCCCACCCCCTCCCCCCCCCCCCCCAGAATTTCCATGTTTTGAACGTTTCCCAGTGTGTACCCTGGATTAGAATAGGTACACCGTATCCCTGCGTGTCGTAAGAGACGACTAAGAGGGTTGGCGTCAGGAAGGGCATGCGGCCATAAAAACATTACCTCAAAAAGAGAACCATGACAATTACAACTACATATGGGCAGGGTACAGCCCGAAGTGGAGATCGGTTTCTGAGGTTTGGGACATGGAATGTAGGGACAATGACAGGGAGATCAGGAGAAGTGGTGGAAGTATTGGTCAGAAGAAGAGTGGACATATGTTGTGTGCAGGAGACGAGATGGAAGGAAAGTGGTGTGAGAATGGTGAAGGGTAGGCAGGGACAGAAATACAAGTTTATGTGGCAAGGGTGCCTGGAGGGCGTGAATGGTGTTGGTGTCCTGTTTTCTGAGGAGTTTGGAGACAGTGTGGTGAGTGTGACTAGAGTGAGTGATAGGTTGATGATGGTGAAAATGATGATTGGAAAGTTCTTGGTGAACATCATCTTGGGATATGCTCCGCAGGTTGGTCGGAGCGATGAATAGAAGGACAAGTTCTGGTGTGCGATAGAGAAGCTGATGGAAAACGTGAAAGATGAGGAAGTTGTTGTGGTAGGAGGAGACCTAAATGGACATGTGGGAAGGAGTATGGATGGTTTTGACGAAGTTCATGGGGGTTACGGATATGGGTGTGAGAAATGGAGAAGGTGAAAGGATTTTGGAGTTTGCTGATGGAGCTGATTTGTTGATTTGTAATACTCAGTTCCAGAAAGAGGATAATAAGCTTGTTACATACACGTCAGGTGGGTCGACGACAACCGTCGACTACCTGATGGAGCGTAGGCGAGATAGGGGGCACCTCCGGGACACAAAGGTGATCCCGGGGGAGGAGGCTGTTTCACAGCACCACTTGGTTGTCTGCGACATAAGGGTGAAAGGTGCGAGGAGAGCTCGGCGGGTGAAGTACCAACCGAGAATGAAGGTGTGGAGGATGAAAGAGGTGACAGTAAGGGAGGCATTAAAAGAGAGGCTGAGAAAGGTCGAGGCTGATGTGGTTGAGATTGAAAGTGGTTGGATGTCAATGAAAGCTAGTCTGTTGGGAGCCGTTGGTGAGGTATGTGGATGGACAAAAGGACCACCGAGGCACTCGGAAACATGGTGGTGGGATGATGAAGTTGGAAAGAGGATTGACGAGAAGAGGAAGAAGTTCAAGGAGTGGCAGAAGGCGAAGGGTATAGGCGCAGACACAGCAGAGCATGAAAGTTATAAGGCAGCTAGGAAGGCTGCAAAGAAAGAGGTAGCAAAGGCGCAGGAGGCATGTCGGAAAATGTTCGGAGAACGCTTGGATTCGGAAGAGGGTCAGAAAGCAGTATTCAGGATTGCAAAGCAGATAGCGAAAGAGAGGTGTGATGTGATGGGGGTGAGTTGCTTGAAGGATGAAGTGGGACAAATCGTTGTCGACCCAGATGGAATTAAAGGAAGATGGAAAAGATATATGGAAATGCTGTTGAATACAGAGAATGAATGGGATGGCAACATAGAGAGTAACCCAGTTTTAGGACCGGCAGCGAAGATAACTGAGAAGGAAGTTGAGGAAGCGATAAAAGCAATGAAGGGTAGAAAAGCGGGAGGGCCGACGGGAGTTGTGGGAGATATGTTGAAGGCAGCAGGAAGTTGGGGTGTGAAGAGAATGACAGAGATCTGTAATCTGGTGGTGAAAGAAGGCCGCATTCCAGTGGATTGGGAACTGCGTACCCTCGTCCCTCTATACAAGGGGAAAGGTGACCCTCTGGAGTGTGGCTCGTACCGAGCGATAAAGTTATTGGAGCATGGAATGAAGGTATTGGAAAGGGTGTTGGAGAGGAGGATAAGGACGAAAGTGAAGATCGACGAGATGCAGTTTGGATTTATGCCAGGAAGAGGAACGACAGACGCGCTTTTCATTGTGAGGCAGTTGCAGGAGAAGTACATGGAGAAGAGGAAGAAGTTGTTTCTTGGGTTTGTTGATCTGGAGAAAGCATTCGATAGGGTTCCATGCAAAGTATTGACATGGGCATTGAGGAAGTTAGGAGTGGAGGAATGGTTGATCAGAGTAGTGATGGCAATGTACAAAAGAGCGCGCACAGCTGTAAGGACGAAGGATGGGAACAGTGGTGAGTTTGAGGTGAAGGTGGGAGTGCATCAGGGGTCGGTACTAAGCCCACTACTATTTGTAGCTGTGATGGAGGTGCTGGCTCAGAACGTAAAGGAGGGTTTACCGTGGGAGTTGTTGTATGCAGATGATCTGGTGTTGATTGCGGAAAGTATGGATGGACTGAAGGAAAAGATGAACAAGTGGAAGGAATGTATGGAGACAAAAGGTCTGAAGGTGAATATCGGAAAGACGAAGGTGATGGCAAATGGTAAAGCATGTGGGGAGGTGGAAAGAACTGGGAAGTGGCCCTGTGCTGTGTGTAGGAAGGGTGTCGGAGTGAACTCCATTCAATGTACAATGTGCGCTGAGTGGGTTCATCAAAAATGTAGTGGTCTGAGAGGGTCATTAACCAGTGTGGCAGCTACATTCAAATGTAAGGTGTGCACAGAGGGAGCTGCAGATGGAGGAAATGTTGAGTTGGATCTTGGATAGGGCATGAAGCTGGAAGGTGTGAAAACATTTTGCTACCTCGGAGACATGCTGAATGGAGAAGTTGGATCAGACTCGGCAACGGTTGCTCGAGGGAGATGTGCATGGAAGAAGTTTCGGGAACTGAGTGGCGTGCTGATGATGAGGGGAGTGTCGTTGAAGCTGAAGGGAAAGGTGTATGCTGCATGTGTGAGAAGTGTTATGATTTATGGGAGCGAGACATGGGTAATGAACGTAGAGCAGCAACGAAGGTTGGAAAGGATGGAAATGTGAATGGTTCGACGGATGTGCGGAGTATCGTTGAGAGAGAGGAAGACAAATGATGAATTGCGAAAGATGATGGGAATAGAGACTGTGATTGATGCTGTGAAGAGGAACAGGTTGAGATGGTTTGGTCATGTGTTGAGGAAGAATGAAAGTGACTGGTTGAGAAGAGTGATGGAAATGAATGTAGAAGGAAGTAGAGGACGGGGAAGACCGAGAAAGACTTGGCTAAAGATGGTGGAAGAAGAAATGCGGGCAAGGGGGTTAACAAGGAGAGATGCAGAAAATAGGGCAAAATGGAGAAGATTGTCATGGGGACCGCAAGGCTAACCCCCGCTCTAGTCGGGAAAATGGCCTTTAAAATGCATGTTGTTGTTGTTGTTGTATTCACCCTTTACACTCATGCAGTAGGAGGTTTTGCCCAGTCTGTATTGACACAGACTCATGGGGACAATGAGCGACCGGTAGCCTACTTCAGTAAAAAGCTAGACCCGGTCTAGCAGGGGTTTCCGGTGTGCCTGCAAGCCGTGGCAGCGGCCAGGTACGCAGTGGAAAGGACAGCGGACATTGTAATGGGACACCCGGTAACATTACGGGTTCCACATTGCGTCACTTCACTGTTACTACAGCGGAAAACACAACACTTGGCTTCCACCAGATTAATGCAATACGAAACCGCACTGATCACTGCAGCCAACGTCACTGTTGAACGTTGCACTAAACTCAATCCGGCCTCACTGATGCCCACCCCAGAGGAGGGTGAACCCCATGTATGTGTCGATGTAGTGCAGCAGGTCTCCACGGTGCGTCCAGATTTAAAGGACGTTCCCCTCGACGACCCCGATTGTGTATATTATGTCGACGGATCAGCTAAACGTGGATGGGATGGCTCTTTGCTATCCGGGTATGCGGTGTGCACTGATAACGAGACAGTGGAAAGCGGACGCCTTCCACCCACCTTTTCTGCCCAGCAGGCGGAGCTGTGCGCCCTAACTAGAGCATGTGACTTGGCGGCAGGCCTTGCCGTCAACATTTATACAGATTCAGCCTACGCGCACGGGGTAGTCCACGACAAAGGGGCAATCTGGAAGATGCGAGGCTTCCTCACATCTGCAGGTTCGGTTATAAAGAACGGCGAATTGGTTGACGGGCTACTCCAAAGCATTTTGCTTCCCCGCGCTATCGCGGTGATTAAATGTCGCGGCCACCAAAAAGCGGACACTGACATTGCTCGGGGCAATGCCAGGGCGGACGCAGCGGCAGGAAAGGCAGACAACCAACAAGTAGGACAGAACATGCCGGTGGTGACGCGAGCAAAAGGGGCGCTCGCACAGATTGCCAATGTCCCGACCTCAGGGCCAACAGCCACACCAACTAACGACGACGTTTTAAAGCTTCAAAATGCAGCAACCGCAGCGAACACGATGATTGGATAAAACGAGGGGCCACGCGCCCCAGACCGAATGAGATGTGGACCCTTTACGGAAAACCAATATCACCCAAGGAACTACTGCCTTGGCTGGCACGTATGGCACATCAAAATGGCCATGTGTGCCAGAGGGGGGTGATGGAACAGATAAACTATACTTGGGCGGCACCGGGACTGTCACGAATCGCATCAGATGTGTGCCGGTCATGTGTGGTTTGCCAACAACATAATAGGGGGGCACCACCGAGGCACCCACACAACGCGGGCCATCCTCAACCCATCGGGCCATTTTCCCATATCCAGTTCGAGTTTATAAACATGGAACCGAGCATGTCATTTCGCTACGTTTTGGTAATCGTGGATATGTTCACAAAATGGGTGGAGGCCTACCCATGCGTTAAGTCAGACGCCCCGACAGTAGCTAAGCGCCTCGTGCGGGATTTCATGTGCAGATTTGGCATTCCCCAGAAAATGTCGTCAGACCAAGGGGGCCACTTCACGGGAGAGGTGATTAAGGGTATCCTAAAGGCATTGGGTGTGAAACAATCTTTCCATTGCATTTACCACCCACAATCAGCGGGACTTGTGGAACGCACGAACGGGACCCTGAAACTCAAGTTAGCAAAGATCTGTGCAGATACAGGTTTGAAGTGGCCGGAAGCTCTCCCGCTTGCGTTAATGAGCACTCGTTCCACCCCTGGTCGCACCACGGGTCTCTCCCCCCACGAGATATTGATGGGACGACCTATGAGTTTGCCTGTTTCAGCCCCGATGGACATGTCCAAACTTGATTTGCCTGTGATGGATGACATGCTTTTAAAGTTTTGCATAGGATTGTCCAACGTGGTGCGCAGCATCCACGCTCGAGTACAAGAGGCGTTGCCTGAACCAACAGGCCACGCCATCCACAACTTCCAAGCCAGCGACTACGTGCTCGTGAAGCACTTCACCCGCAAGAACGCCCTGGAACCAAGGTGGACGGGACCATTCCAGGTATTGCTGACTACACCAACTGCTGTCTTTTGTGAGGGCAAGTCCTCCTGGATCCATGCCACGCACTGTAAGTTGGCTGTCCAAGCACCAGACACTACACCACAGCAACCACAGTAACGATGGGTCTAATCACAGGTATGATGCTATTGAAAGTGACAGCATCTATGGGGAGCACGATATGGGCTCCATCAAGAGGGAGCTCCGATTACAATAGGTGTGAAAACAAAACACGACACCTCACCGTAACATGGGGACAAAAGGTATCGTTACCATGTTTCGAGCAGAAAGCCCTGCACACAAATTGGGTAAGCGTAAGATGGTTAGCACTGTCGGCAGGGCCTGGACGTATAGGCGTGGTATTACGAAAACAACGAGAGTTCCGGGAGGACGGGCAAGCTAGCGTCAAGACTTTGGCCCAACCAGGATACAAGTGGGGAACCCCTGATTTTAAGCTACAAACACGCACACGCCTAGATAAAGGCATGACTATGCAGATTCAGTGTAGTGTTTGGACTCCTGGCGTGGCTCGTGACGAAACCAAATACACACCATGCATCGAATACATACTCACTCCGCACCCCCAGGACAAGGCCCCAAAAAAGGGTGCAAACACATATTGGAAGGTAGCAAGAGAGGTGGCGACAATTCAGAATAGGACTCACTGCTGGTCATGCATGCACTTTCCCCAAGCAGGCACCACTGGAATACAAATGATAGTGCTACCCCTGTCCCTTAACGATCTTTGCTCACAACCTATCGATTCCCCATGTTTAGTCACCACTCTGGAAAGAGAGGGGGTTGGCAACGGCAAGAGTTGTAATCGGCAGTTTAATTATCGCCCTTCAATGATTGCCCATGTGGCCGAGAGGCCTGCCCCCCGTCTGGGTCAAACCACAAAAAGGGATGGTCTGCCTCCAGGGCTCCGGCCACTTGCTTATGGGGGAATCAGAATGTGCCTACACTCTCCCCGGGAAGCTGGAAAAAGGGAGCACCGGGATTACACTACGAATAGTACTGCAAGATAAACACAACCACAATATAACGGCGATATCATTTTCTAGGGGGGTTAGTAGGATTAATGGGGTGACAACGGGAATTCAGTGCTTATCCACCCACCTAGTCCCACCCCATGGGACAATGTTCATATGCTACGATAAGGCATACCCCTATTTACCAAATAATTGGGGTGGTACATGTTATCTTGGCTCGGTCCTTCCCGACATCGAGATACTGGATGACTTAGATCCAAGGTCCCTGGGCAGGCGACATAGGAGGTCAGTATGGAACGAAGACGGAACCACTAAACTACATGGAGCCATATGGGAAAAGGTGATAGGTTTCTTCTTCCCAGGAGCTGGCACAGTTATGGATAGTTTTCGGATAGATAAGTTGGCTTTGGTCCTAGAAAAGGTGGCTAACGACACCGCTACAGCCCATGATGTACTATTGGACACAGTAGTTCATATGCGCACAATGGTAATGCAGAATCAGGTGGCTCTGGATATGCTTCTAGCAGAGAAAGGAGGGGTATGTGGGATAGTAGAAGGAAAATGTTGCACGTATATACCAGACCCATCCAAAGGGGTGTCAGCCGCAATAGTGAAATTGAGAAAAACTCGCCACGCATTGACTGTCGACCGAATTGCATGTGAGAACTCTTTTAGGTTTAGCTGGCTTACTGATTGGTTTTTGGGATGGACAGGTACCATAGTAAAATGGTTGTTGACCGCACTGGTGGTGATAATGGGGGTGGTGATCTGGGGAGCACTAATGAAGGCTTTAGTCCTCCTATGCGTGAGAAAGTATTTTTCAGGATGGACGACGAAGAAACCGCCGACAACGACCATGATCTTGACCGTCAACCTGAACGAGCCCCTGGGCGAGGCTGATGTGTTCGTCGCTTCTGAAGATTGTCACGATTTTGCTGCTAGAAACTGTGATGATTTTGTTGCAAATCCCCTGCGGGAATTGGCTAATGCTTCTTATGTATTACAAGCACACAGCTGCACATCTCCGCTCGATCCGACTATGGAACTAATTCCGATGCTGGGTCTGGCTGTCGAAGGACCTGACATGGATACTCTGGATCCCGAAGCTGAGTACGCATCCATGAACGACTTCGACACCAAGGAAGTTTCTCTCTTTACTTTGAATTGTGATGCTCTGTACCCTGACCAGGAACACATGACACAAGATACTGACGACATTATGTATTCCCCAGAACAACAGCATGTGCAGGCTCTCATGAACATGGACCTCGAATAACTTCGAAGAGCCGCAAGAACTGCGTTTGTGCGAGGACGGGGAGTCCTTCGATAGGGGGGAATTTCAGCTGCACCCACGCTGCTGCCAGGGTGGGTTGGAAGACCCCCCGGGCACACATCCCCAACCGGACCAGATGCCTTCGTTGTGGATCCGAAACGTTAATGGACCTTCATGTTCTGGACTTTCATTTTACAAAGCACGCACAATCGCGACACACCTTCCAAGTGTGCATGCGTGGCGCTTTGGGCGCGTGGCATGCCCTTGGAAGGGCGCACAGACAATCCTCTTTTGCTTACAATAAAGCCCGATGTGGCCACATACACTACTATTCTTTTTGCTTGCTAATAAAGCCCGATGTGGAAGATTGTCTTGTTAGATACTTTGTCTCTACGCGACAAAGGGTGGTTATGTCGGAAACATGATTTTATTATGTGTCCTTTGATTTGTATATCCTTATAATCATTATTTGTATTCAATAAGATTGCTTGCTTCACCATTTATTGTTGGAATTAAGCTTGTTATACTTCACCTGGTTGGAGCACCTTTACTGCCCAACTGTATGGAAGAGTTGAGAAACGGCTCAAACCACATTCCTTCCCTTGGAGAGGACTGGATAATGACTGTTGAGAAACGGCTCAACCCACATTCCTTCCCTCGGAGAGGCCTGGGTAACATCTCCTCTGAATGATAAGGGTTTGAGAATGACAAGGGCTTGCTCCCACATTATTCCCTCACATTCAGCACTGCCCCAGGATAGGATCACGGTGGGAGGCTGTTGAAGCCCACTTTTGTCCTTTGTCTATTCACCTCTTCAGCGGAGACTTTTTCTATTATCCTGCCTATATAAAGACACACCCTTTGTGAGTTCCTTTAGAGGTTTTGGGACGCATGCTGTTCTTGTAGCTGTATGTACCAAAGCCTGTCCACAGCTGTGTGGTCGTTCAATAAACTGCTTGTTACTCCTTGAACTCAAGTTGTGGATCCAGGTTCGATTCCCAACACACACACACACACACACACACACATATATATATATATACACACACACACACACACACACACACACACACACACACACACACACACACATGTACACACATATATAAACACGTACTCACACACACACATATATATATATATATATACATACATACACACACACATGTTTACACACACACACACACACACACACACACACACACACACACACACATATGTATACACACACACACATGTATACACACACACACACACACATATATATATATATGTGGCGGAGGTATATATTTATATATATATATACACACATACACAACACACACACACACACACACACACACACACACACACATGCACACACATACACATACACACACACACACACATATATGAACACATACTCACACACACACACACACACACACACATATATGAACACATACTCACACACACACACACACACATATATATATATATATATATATATATATATATATATATATATATATATACACACATATATATATATATATATATATATATATATATATATATATATATACACACATACACACACACGTACACACACACATATACACAAATACTCATAAACACATATACTCGGTACAGTGCGTACCTCCGCCACATAATGCCTGATCCAGTGGAACGTAGCAAACCCCGAAACCCGTCGCTGTAACAGTATTTTGCCGCGCGTAAAATACTCACTTAAGGCATAAGCAAACAGTTACCTTCTTTGTAAACCTTACCCTTGTTGTCACCCTAACCAGCACGCTTCTTATTCCGGCTGGATTGTCCAACTTTTTGTCTTTTTTTAATCCTGATTTTTTTTGATTCTCATCAACAGCTCTCCACGGCTGCAGCTCATCTGACTTCCCAAGGAGGTGGATCCCTACCTCGTGTTTGGGGGTAGTTTGTGTCTCCTAAGGGTATCTCTGGCCTCGAGCACACGATCCATGATGGACTACGAGGTTATCCACTTCACACTGCGCGTTATCACTTTCCTACTACAGATTGTTTGACTTCTAAAATGTTATCATCTTTTGAGCTATTTAGGCCAATAACTCTTATTGATACCAGCACCTTGCATCCAGGAGTATAAAATGAAGACACTGCTGCTTTGGCACAGAGATTACCTGCATATCAACTTGTGCTGCTCACCGGTTCACCTTGTCATGTTCCAATTTCAGGAAATAATTGTTTTTTTCTTTTTCTGTAAATACAATAATGTTGTGTTCCGATCTGTTTTTTTTGTCCTCGCTCTTCCACGACCCTTGACCATGCCTAAAGAAACGCTTATCTTCCCTTTGTATCACCTTCTACATCCTGTTCTCCAAGAGCTTTATCTTCAGCAATGTCATTGACTCGTAAATTGGGTACAGTACCGACACTCCTGAGGTAAAAGAAAAACTTGTTAATAGATAGGAAACAAATAAGGTTTAAAAATTAAGTGCACAACAATTGATGAACTAGTTTAGAATAAATAAATAAAATTCTCCCGGCGCAAATTATTATTTGGAGTGACTCATTGGATGACTAAAGCATGGTGAGCAGGATTCTAAATTGAGTGGGTAAGTGGTGGTGGACTTGTGTGCAGCCTGTGGCTGCTGGTTGCATCATTTTCTGGGGGCACGGTTGCCACTGATGCAATTTCTCTATTTAACCAGTAAGCTGGTACTCGTTTTGCTGACCGCGGAAGGATGACAGGCTGAGTCAACCCACGTGGTCTTAATTCAGCGGCATGACAGGGACTTGAGCTCAGGACCATAAGATATCATGCTGGCTGCATTAACCGTTAAGCCAACACCAGGCTTAGTGGGTAAGTGAATGGCATGATGACTTGTCTGCTTTACTTGTGTTGCTAGAAACGCGCACTCCTTTCGGGAACATGAGCAAATTGTCAGCTCCTGTGAGGGGCGTGGGGATTTTTTGTGTCCATGACCTGACGCTGGGTACTAATTCTACCAACATGTATGCAAAATTTGGTTGAGATCGGGCCAGACCTGTTTTTTTTTCCTATGATTTTCAGATGTACATACATGCATGCATACATACATACATACATACATACATACATACATACATGCAATTGCCTTATTTAATAAAGCACGATAACTAATGAGCGGCATTGGACAGGAGGCGGTGAAGTTGCTGAACATGATGCAAACACCAGGGGGCAAAGGTGGCGAACCATGTTCGCGGCATGCACCGGAGAAGGTTCGTCAAATGGGCACGGATTTGGAAAAGCTTGGAATCAAGGTGAGTAGCAGCATGGGGGCTAGAAAGTAAGTGCAAACCATAATATGGAGTTTAGCAATGCAACGACGCATGGTTTAATAATGGACGGGATGAGGTCGAGGAGGGGTATGATTGGGAATCTGTACGCAGGTTTCGGACTTGGACACACTCAATGTTATTCACGTGAGTGGAACAAAAGGCAAAGTGAGTTTCTTCAATTTCCTCTCTTGTCTATGACGATACGTTCTCTTTTTATTTATTGTAACCACTTTGTTTTTTTAACGTTTACATTATGTTTTGTTTGTCATTTTATTGAATGGATTCCCAACTTTGTGTACTTCATATTTTAAATTGTCTGTAATATAGTCTTCTAAAGCCGATGAGTTTGTAGATTTGAGCATTTGTCAAAATGGATTTACAGAACATTACCTTGGGTTTTTTTTTCGATACGTTACCTTAACATTATTGCACATGTTACATTTAACTATATTTTCTCAGTTTGGGGGATGGGTGGGTGCTATGTCGGCAGCATTGTATTTTCCTTGATATCACTTCAATGCCCACCCCAAGTTACCCTGTGGACATTAAGACCTGAGAGTCACCCACAAAGTGCTGACTGGCATCTTGTGTAGGCCACACTGGCCGTCTCGACCTGACCAGGTGGAGCGGGCAGGTAGCTCCTCCCCCGAATTTCATTACCAATCTGGCTGGGTTTCATCAACAGTTCGAGAGTAACCTGGTAATTCTCCAGAGACAAGTTTGGAATGTAAATCCTCAATGCTGGATCTTGACATTAACACCCATATGTTGTGCACAAAATGGGGTGAAGGGGGAGGAGGGTTACAAATACGCTCGGAATGAAGTGCAATTGTTCAATACATTCCAACATGTATTTATTTTTCAAAATAGTGTCCCTGTCCCTGGACTTCAATGCACTTGCTCCATTTATCCTTAAAACTGTCCATGCCACCCGAACAAGCAAAGATGGAGTCATCAGGACTCAGGAGGAACCTGAATTGGTTTCGGGTTTCAGCCGCTACTCCTCAGCCCTCAAACCCATCCAGGTGCAGCCAAGTTGGTCTTACAGAAAACGTTCTGCAAGAATTCACTTCTCCTCAAGTGTAAACTACCATTCTGATGCTGTATCCTGGGAGGGCACCACATCTCGATGTTCTTTGGTTTTGTTGGATAGTAACTTCAAAGCTTCCTGTCCTATGTTCATTTAGTTAGTAGGTGTTAAACATCCTATGCTATAGTGTGGCATTGAGGGACAGTACCAAAGACAAATGCTTGCCTGAGGTTAATTGTAGATGAGAGTGACCTGCAGTCGATCTTTACCTTTTTACTTTTGGAAAGCTGGATGTATGTCCTCCAATGTATGGGCCAAATGGTTTTCTCCTGTATCGAGTTTTCCTTGTATTTTCTGCAATTCCAAAGTTGATGAAGGCCGCCGCTGGCTGCAAGTGAACTTGGTTTTGGCCAAACGGAAGTTGCTGTCTGTCAATAAACCCTCATTAATATTGCTCTCTTTGTCCTTGTAGGGTTCCACCTGTGCATTTGTGGAGTCGATGCTTCGTCATCATGGTTTTCGTACCGGCTTGTATAGGTCGGTATTGCCAGATGTGCATTTCACATATTGTTGAGCTGTTGCTAACCAGCTGCTTCCTCGAGTCTCCACAATCTTTACTTTTTTCCCCCTTCAGCCTCCCAACTGAAGCTAGTTTGGAAAAAAGAAATAGAAAATAAACTCTCAACCTCCCCAACATTTTCATTTTTTTCTTTTTCCTGACTGACAGACCCTGACGAATTTTGCCAATGTTACGTCGACCAAACTCCTCTCATTGACGACGAATTATTGACTTTAAATGTTGGCCTCAATCCAGGACTTAAAGGTGGTGGGAAGGTAACGGCATTGATTGTGCCAGCACATCACAACTCGGTAGCATCAGCAAAAATGTGTCTCCATCTTGTGTCCAGCTCCCCTCATCTCATCTCCGTCACCGAGCGGATCAGGCTTGATGGGGACCCATTGACGCGACAACGCTTCGTGCAGTATTTCCATCACACACGAGACCTGCTTCAGGTACTGAGGTGTGTGTGTATCCTCGTGCTGTATATGCGTGTGCGTGGTGAACCCCACTGGTGTTGACTTGTCATTCTCTCTTTGGTCCCATGACATAGCATGCAAATATTCTCGTAGTAGAGGAAACGAAAGTGAAAAAGTGGCTAAGAAATTGATTTCAAAATCATTTCATGTTCGAGACAGGCATCTAGTGGGAAGAGTTAGGGAATGGGGTGGTGCATTGGGAAAGGGTGGATGCCAGCTGAGATTGTCCCGAAAAGGGTCATTTTAACCCCTTTTTTTGCTAAATCAGTATTTCCGAAGTGTTGAAAAAGAGAAGAGATGTTTGTAACAATATCCCATTTATTTGCCCAGACATTTTACTCTACATGGGGTTTTTATACATCATTTTGTTGCTGATGATATTGCCTACAAAATGCATCTCAGTATTTTTAAAATATATATATAATTTAGGGGTTACCATGGTTACAGTGGGGGTTCAAAGGTCAATCTATGGCAAAAATATATAATTTTGTCACACTTTCTAATAGATAGGCAAAATGCCATATAAAACTAAATTTACTGGTTCTAATTGCTTTTATTCATCAATCCTCACATAGAAGAGCAGTTTTTAGTGAGGGAAGATTGATGTAATACCCCTCTGTGGGCAATTAGTGAAGGGTGAAAATTAACCTTTTCTTCAAAAATACATAGAAATTGTGAAAAAAAAACCTCTGTTTTGTATTTACCGGTACATGGAATTGTTAAGTGTGATGTTATAGCATACAGTATGCATTAGAAAATGCCTCCAAACCACCATGGTCAAGATTCCTAGTATTGTTTGAGACTCCATCAAAGAAGAAGTCCTCAAGGCTGGTGAAACAGGAGCATCCCTAGTTGAAACATTTGTCTCCACTCGCCTTATTGAGAAGTCAACAGACTTTCATGCTACATTATCTAGGAACAAAACACCATCAATAAGCAGGATATACAAAGTAAGCATTCAACCAAGTGGAGCTGGCAAACAGAAAGAGATCAAAGCTGACAGGAATCTAATCCAAAGACTGTTTGTGGCAGCACAGGGAGGGAGAGATGTAGACCTGAATAACATCCTGAGGCATGAGCTTTCATCAGTCCCACGTGCACTAGCAGACACCAGTGGGAAACTCCATTCTACCGACAAGTCCCAGCTTCAGGAAATACTGACCAAGGACATAGAAGTGTCAAAAAACCTTCCCAAGAGTGCAGCAAAAACCTGCTTGATCATTGACGGCCCTGTACTGATACAAGCAATTGGCAAGCCTGAGAAATCAGAGACTTTTGGAGATCTGAGCAATGTATTCTGTACCAGTGTCTAAAACCGCTTTGGTCCCATGTACTCCAGGGTTGATGTTGTGTTCGATCGGTATCAGGAGGTCTCCATAAAGTCTGGCACAAGGGAAAAAAGAGCCGACAAAACCCGCCCAATCAGACGTGTCATCAGTTCAAAGGACGTGAAGCTCCCCTCCAACTTCAACTCATTCCTCAGCCTCTCTGCCAACAAGGCTGACTTGGCAGCATTTATTTCCGGATCTCTCATAGAGATGGCGGAGAAGGAGCTACAGCCAACATATGAATTGGTTGTTGCCGGCGGGTTTGAGGATTTGATGAGGGTCTGGATTTCTACCGGCAGGAGCACCAACTCCATGAACGCAAACCATGAAGAGGCGGACACCAGGATCATCCTGCATGCCAGGGATGCGACACCACAGGGCTCCCAGAGATGTCCTCCAATGCCGAGACACAGATGTCCTGGTTGTGGCACTGGGCCTGCGAGATCACCTATCTCCAGAGGTGTGGTTCAGTTCAGGATTGAAATCCAAACGTCCCTTCATCCCCATCCATCAGATCTCACTACCAGAAGACCAAATTCAGACAATTATTGCATTCCATGCACTAACAGGTTGTGACACAGTCAGCCAGTTCGCCGCCGGGTATAGGGAAGAAGACTGCGTTGAAAGTGTTCACTGAAGAGTCAGCATGCCTCCAGAAGATGGGGTCTAAAAACGTCAGTGACCAATTGATCCAAGACGCTGAGAAGTTTGTGTGCAAACTGTACCTAAAAACCACCCCTCTTACGGCAATTGATCAAGTTCGCCAAGAAATGTTCCTTCAAGGAAAGCGTTCGCTTGATGCTCTTCCCCGCTCCAAGGATGCACTGGACATGCATATTCGTCGAGCAAACTACCAATGCCTTGTCTGGAAGGAGTCACTAAGCCCAGTGCAAGATCTGCCTGATCCAACAACCAGTGGATGGAAGAATGATAGTAGTGGAAACCTCGTTCCCAATTTGATGACCCTGAGCCCTCTTCCAAAAGCTTGCAAGGAGCTTGTGAGCTGCTTTTGCACATCTGGTTGTGGAAAAAGATGCGGCTGTTTCCATGCAGGACAAAAGACCTGCATTAGAGCTTGCACTTGTAGGGGACCATGCACCAATTCACAGGATGATGATGAAGATGTGTAGGTAGTCGGAGCCCCGGTTCAAACTATGTTATCCGTAGGTTGTTGGCAAACAGAATAAAGTCTCAAACAATACTAGGAATCTTGACCATGGTGGTTTTGAGACATTTTCCAATGCATACTGTATGCTATAACATCACACTTAACAATTCCATGTACCGGTAAATACAAAACAGAGGTTTTTTTTTCACAATTTCTATGTATTTTTGAAGAAAAGGTTAATTTTCACCCTTCACTAATTGCCCACAGAGGGGTATTACATCAATCTTCCCTCACTAAAAACTGCTCTTCTATGTGAGGATTGATACATAAAAGCAATTAGAACCAGTAAATTTAGTTTTATATGGCATTTTGCCTATCTATTAGAAAGTGTGAGGAAATTATATATTTTTGCCATAGGTTGACCTTTGACCCCCACTGTAACCATGGTAACCCCTAAATTATATATATATTTTTAAAATACTGAGATGCATTTTGTAGGCAATATCATCAGCAACAAAATGATGTATAAAAACCCCATGTAGAGTAAAATGGCTGGGCAAATAAATGGGATATTGTTACAAACATCTCTTCTCTTTTTCAACACTTCGGAAATACTGATTTAGCAAAAAAAGGGGTTAAAATGACCCTTTTCGTGGCAATCCCAGCTGGCATCCACCCTTTTCCAATGCACCACCCCATTCCCTACCTGCTTCCAGTGGATGCCGGCCTTTAACATGAAATGATTTTCAAAATGAATTTTTCAGGCTCATT
This sequence comes from Myxine glutinosa, assembly GCF_964187855.1. Classification (NCBI taxonomy): domain Eukaryota; kingdom Metazoa; phylum Chordata; class Myxini; order Myxiniformes; family Myxinidae; genus Myxine; species Myxine glutinosa. The sequence continues at coordinate 105,921,739 of NC_136266.1, forward strand.
TCCTCTACTATAGGCCTATAACGTCTTGGTGACCCGCAGTTAGTTGTTGGCATGCCATTTAGGATTGGGGCGAATACGATCAGAGTATCTTGGGAGCCTATTTGATGGGGGAAGGATCCCATGCTGCCTTGGACAACGAACTTGATGCATTAATAAACTGCTTTACTCATGATGGAAACTTTGATGGGATGCTTATCAAATTTCTTCAATGAGGTGTACTTTCAGAGAGAAGATACCAATATTTAAGTAGCCTTGCTTATTTATTGTCTGACAGGATGTCCGACCGTCAGGTCTGGGTTTGATTCCCGACCTGACTATAAACTGCCTGAATGGTGTTTAGCAGGTAGGGCGTTGCATCACAAAGTGGGCGTTAAGCTGAGTGTCCTGTCTGCTGGCATTAGTCGGTGGACGTTAAAGATTCCACTTCCTTCCCAAACAGTAGGTGTGTTATCGCCGGCACCCTGAGCAAATTACGACTACCTGCTCTAACCCACAGGGGCACTGCATCAGCTGCACAGCTGAGCACCCCCAGCACCGACGTGCTCCACACGCTTGGAACACAACCTTATTTATTTGTTTCAGGCATGCATACAATAATCACCTTCAAATGTTATGGTATGTTGTCACCTATGAATACTTGATAAATAAATCAACCTTGAACTTAAAAAAAAAAAAAAAAAAAAAAAAAAAAAAAAAAATTAAAAATCGTCAAAGGGAAAAACTTAGCTTTGCATCACTTCTTGTTTTGTAGATCTCTACCAAATAAAGTTTGATTTATACCACCAACAATAGTGCAGTAAAACCCTCAAGAAAGCAAACTCACCCACCTGTGGGTACTGTCTCAGGTTACACAGCCCTGTGCTGTCTCACACATTGTTATTGCGACACATTCATTCAAAGCTTTCATGTGCAACAGGCCCATCTGTCATGATTGCCGCAATAACCTGGGGGGAAGGGGGGGGGGGGGGGTTATTTTTTGGCTTTGTATATTATTTGTGATAAACTCCAATAATTTTCGTAGTGAAGTGCTCTGCTCTTGAAGTCTCGGTACTTTGTTCGGACATTTCATGCTGTAACATGTTAATCTCTACGAAAGTGGAGCAGAAAATTTCTCGAAATGTAGAAAATGTCACGCCGATGATTGGACGTTTTCACATTGAGCACATTCCTACAAATCTTGTGTGTGTGTGTGTACGTGTGTGTGTACGTGTGTGTACGTTTTTTTTTTTTTTGTCTATTAATCATGCAGTCTATTAATTAATTACTTATTATGTACTATGGAAATGTACCTTTTAACTATTTAGACTGCTGAGACCCCTTCGACCTTTGAAAACTTTTTAAGACCCCCAAAAGTCTCCGAGGACCCAAATGACCCAGTAGACCCAAAAGTACCCGAGGATCCAAAGGACCAAAAAGTCCCTGAGGACCCATAAGACTCCGGGGACCCAAAAGCCCAGAGTGCATCAGGACGTTTAATCCAGCAAGGCCGTGTATCTCCAGTCCAGTCCTGTGTTGTCTGCAAGTGTGGGTGGGATTTGTGTGTGACTGCTCTTCAACGAGCCTCAGGCCCCGTCAACAAAATAGGGCTCGTGACTGAGCTTGTATCGAAATCACGTGCAGAAGAAACAGAATACGAGACATCACTATACTTTTACATCATTTGAGACAAAAGCCACATTCAAATAGTATATGGGTATATTTAACTTGGGTTCCTCACATCTGGGATTCAGTTGGGACAAACAAACCAGTAATTTTTGTGTGGTGCATGATCTTTGCCATGCCAGTGCTTGCATCAATAATGGAAGCGTTTCGTGGGTGAAACGTTTTGCGGTTTATGTAAATCTCAGACTTAAAGAGGCATTTTACACAAAATTGACACTCAGAATGCATCCTGTAGATATTCAAGAAATACTCAAGATAATTGATTGTCCATGTTTTAAAATGCACAACCTTGACATCCACTGGCTATTGAATAACAATGAATATTAGGAATTATGATGGAAAGGGATCACAACCCAAGTTACATATCTACAGGAGTACACATTCTATCAAACCCTTCTTGCATTATCATTGAACATCTGGATTGCATCTGAAACGACAGCATTGGGGTGGGTGTGGGTGGGAGAGGTGGTGGAAGTGGAGCATGAATGTGTGAATTTCTGAATGATTGATACTGAAGCACGCGGTACTACGCGCGTGACTTGCTACCAAGGAGGAAGCGGACAACGCGGTGAGTTTATAGTTCTTTATTCCAAAGAGGTCACTGTAGCACTGGCGCGCTCCGGGCTGCGCGCCCGGTGTATATCCTGAGGCCACGCCTACCCCTCGGACGTGGCCGCCGCCCACTTGGTGCGCGGAATGATGTCACCACGCCAGTGGGCTTTCGTGTCCGCCACAATACTAAAACAACTACAACGCACTCAGTGGAGCATATACCTCCACCAGGCTGAACAGTTTACGTTTTGGATCCCACTGATAGGCCGGATCTGTATCCGGACCTGAACCAAAATATAATCGGCTTGTTTATGCCACCTGCCCAATTCATCCACCAAGTTTTGTCATAATTTGTCCACAACTTTTTGAGATATCGTGCTATATATTGTTTTTGGTCCTCTCAATGGTGAAGAATCACTTTAAAAAAAAAATCTGGATCTTCGCCAAAATCGAATCAAGTCATACTTGTCACACCCATCCTGTCCATTGAGTTTCGTCTGAATCCATCCATAACTTTTTGAGATATCCTACTCAGACAGTTAGACAGATAGAGTGAAAGCGCATCTGTCAACCATCCGTGGCAGAGGTAGAAATTAAAAATATATATTGTATCCGGATCTTCACCAAAATCGAATCAATTTGTCCTTTTTAGACACCCAAACTGTCCACCAATTTTTGTCCGAATCAGTCCATAGCTTTGAGGTATTTTGCTATATATTGTTTTTGGCCATATCTCAATGGCGAAGAATCACTTAAAATTTTTTATCGGATCCGGAACTTCACCAAAATTTAATCTTTTATTCCTTATAGTTATCACACACCCAACATGTGGACCAAATTTCGTCTGTATCGGTCCACAACCTTTTGAGATATCCTGTTCACAGACAGGACTGACAACATAACGGTCTCCATCCACCCTTGGTGGCGGAGATAATTACGGAGTGGATGTGATGGCTCTTGCGTCATCTTGTGAATTTTCAGTACAACATTTTTCTCATACAAAGTACAAATTGAGGGGATGTTTGTCAGAATTGCTCATTTTTCAATCTTCCTGGGTTTTTTCAGTTTCTTTACATTTTCTTTTGGCAAATTACCAAAGTACAAATCAAACAAAGTGAGAATATTTTCGATCAGAGACCGATTAAAAAAGAAAAGAACTGGTATACCATTGTCAACATGAAATTCTTTTAATTTCCTTAGTTCATTATTTGGTTTGCTTTCACATCCAGCACTTTAGAACCCCTTTCCCCTTTCAATTTGGCATCGAGTACTATGCTCAAATTCTTGTATTCAGAAACTTGTTCTATAGTATGATCATGGATCATGCTTTCCTGCCAAGCGGCAAAAACAAATAATCTCCTTTGCCTTATTGTCCCCCGTCGCACAGCGGAGCGAAAGGGGGACTATGGTTTTCCCCTCCGTCCGTGTGTCCGTCCGTCCGTCCGTGTGTGCGGGCGTGCTTGCGTACGTGTGTGCGTGCGTGCATGCGTGCATAAGCGAAGGACCGCATTCGAATTTGTTGTGTGGGTGCAACCCAAGTCAAAATCCAAGATGGCCGCCGCCATGTATGTCTGATGCCATGTATGTCTGAACCTTGTGAGATGAATATCTTGAAAAATAAGCGAAGTACCAACTTCTAATCTGGTGTGTGGGTGTATCTCGGCATAAGGAAGAACGCCATTGGAAATTGGGTCGCCACATCAAAATCCAAGATTGCCGCCACCATATATATGTCTGAACCTTGTGAGCGAAATATCTTGAAAAATAAGCGAAGTACCAACTTCTAATCTGGTGTGTGGGTGGATCTAGGCACAAGCAAGAAGGCTGTTTAAAATTGGGTCGCCACGTCAAATTCCAAGATGGCCGCCGCCATGTATGTCTGAACCTTGTGAGATGAATATCTTGAAAAATAAGCGAAGTACCAACTTCTAATTTGGTGTGTGGGTGTATCTCGGCATAAGGAAGACCGCTATTGCAAATTGGGTCGCCACGTCAAAATCCAAGATGGCCGCCACCATATATATGTCTGAACCTTGTGAGTGAAATATCTTGGAAAATAAGCAAAGTACCAACTTCTAATCTGGTGTTTCGCTGTGTCTTGGCACAAGGAAGAACGCTATTGAAAATTGGGTCGCCACATCAAAATCCAAGATGGCCGCCTCCATGCATGTCTGAACCTTGTGAGCGAAATATCATATCATAGCATGTTTTCTGCGTCTTCCACTTTGTCAACTCACATCACTTCACCGACGGGGGACCTCGGCGTAACGCTTGTTGGTACTGTTATCCTCTCTTGATTTATCCAGTAAGGTTTAAGGGTGAGAGGGATTTTGTCTAACTATAAAGTATTTTTTTGGGCCCTTTGTTGTCCCCCGTCGCACAGCGTAGCGAAAGGGGGACTATGGCTTTCCCCTCCGTCCGTGTCCGTCCATCCATCCGTCCGTCCGTCCGTGCGTGCGTGTTTGCGTGCGGGCGTGTGTGCATGCATAAGCGAAGGACCGCATTCAAATTTGGTGTGTGGGTGCAACCCACGTCAAAATCCAAGATGGCCGCCGCCATGTATGTCTGATGCCATGTATGTCTGAACATTATGAGATGAATATCTTGAAAAATAAGCGAAGTACCAACTTCTAATTTGGTGTGTGCGTGTATCTCGGCATAAGGAAGAACGCTGTTGAAAATTGGGTCGCCACGTCAAAATCCAAGATGGCCGCCACCATATATATGTCTGAACATTGTGAGCGAAATATCGCGAAAAATAAGCGAAGTACCAACTTCTAATCTGGTGTGTGGGTGTATCTAGGCACAAGGAACGACGCCGTTTAAAATTGGGTCGCCACGTCAAAATCCAAGATGGCCGCCGCCATGTATGTCTGAACCTTGTGAGATGAATATCTTGAAAAATAAGCGAAGTACCAACTTCTAATTTGGTGTGTGGGTGTGTCTCGTCATAAGGAAGAACGCTATTGAAAATTGGGTCGCCACGTCAAAATCCAAGATGGCCGCCTCCATGTATGTCTGAACCTTGTGAGCGAAATATCATATCAAAGCATGTTTTCTGCGTCTTCCACTTTGTCAACTCACATCACTTCACCGACGGGGGACCTAGGCGTAACGCTTGTTGACATTAAGAACCAAATGATGTCGGTCACACCACTCGTGGACACGTAACGACAAGGTTTGATTATATCGAGTTGATTTTTGGGAGGATGGTGTTGCCACATCCTGTAAGCTTGTTTTCTTTTCCAGGCACATGATCGTCACGTCGGCTACTTCCACTTCCTCACCCTCATGGCATTTTATATTTTCTTGGAGGAGAAGGTATGTATTTTGCACAAAAATATGAAAATAATTGTGTTCTCTCCTATTTTAGACTTGTCTATTGGCACTTATTTGGTAATACCATTGTTTTACTCTTTATTTTTTATGTAAAGGCAACTTTGATCATGTGACAACATTTGTGATTTCGTTTTTCGATTGACTACAGCAGGTCACATGTTGATTTTGATTATATCGTGAGTATATATAGATTATATAGATGTTGATTTTGAAGGTGTTAATAGATCAAAATTGTTGAGACAATCGAACATTTAATGGATCGATTGTAAATCGTAGGTCGTGATTATCGAATTTATTTCACTTAAATGGGACATTGAACTTCCTCCTCACAATCCACAGTTTTACTCATAAAATCTGAGCCCCAAAAACCTCTTTCACCCTGAAAGTAAAATAAATTACATCACTGAAGGTTGTTGCGTTTGGATGTCAGTAAATTGACAAATTTCACATGGTCGAATCGGCCACGTGCTACCCCTTTTTCCTCTTTCTCATGTTCAATTTCACTTATTGTAAGATTGTCGTTTCATACTTCATGATGAGTAAATTCAACCAATAACCTATCTATCTAGTTTATCGGCAAATTGTCACGATTCTTTCCTGGGCATTGCTCTGTTACTTTTCCTTTTCCTTTTTTTGGCAAATATTAAATGTTAAACTAGAAGGCCATTCAGTAGAGCACATACTCCCGCCGTGGGTCAAGTTGGAATCGTACGTTTTGTTTAACATCCCCTCTCCCCAAAACAATCAATGAAAAATAAAGTAGGCCCTAACTGTCAGAGAATGCGCAGACAAACAAACAAACAACAACTTGTCTTTTATACAGATTTGGCATTTAATATGGAATATTTTTTTTGTGGGGGTGAACTTACTTTTCAAGATGACTTAGAACCAAAAGTTAATTGGAATTATGTTGAAATTATTCTAGATTTTGTTAATGTGACCTTTAAAAGAAACAAAAACCACATTTGACATTTCGAAGCAAATAAATTGATCCTTGAAAGTGATGTAAACTGATATCGAACTCAATTCACGGACATTACTGTGTTAAACTTATGTGCGTTTTCCAGAAGTATCTCTTTATTTTGCACATTAGCCAAATTTTTTTTTAACAAAAACAAAAGTTAAATCACGACTGGGATTACGGACAGTAAAATTACAGTTCAGTACTTCGTGTAACCCCCACGAGCATTCAGGAGAGCACGTACACGTTGAGGCATGCTGTTCACGAGATTTGCCAAGGTTTGGACAGGAATCGCTTGCCATGCAGTTACAATAGCCTGCTGCAATTCACGCACAGAGGCAGGCTGCTGGTTCAAGTTGTCGATTTGACGCGTTAATTCTGCCCACACGTTCTCTCTCGGATTCATATCCGGGGACATGGCAGGCCACTCCATATGCTCTACACCACGGTCAGCAAGAAAGTGTTGGATCATGCGAGCATGATGAGGCCGTGCATTGTCATCTTGGAAGACAAAGTTTCCTCGAAAGGCTGCACGAACAAATGGAAGCAATGTTTCTTCCAGAATGGCCCTGTGCTTGAACTGGTTCAGGTTTCCAATCAGAACAACCAGGTCAGTTTTGCCCCCTGTATGAAAAGCAGCCCAAACGGTCACCCCACCACCTCCAGCTTGGACTCTTGGTACTATACAATCTTCGTTGTAGGCTTCATGCACTTGTCTGCGCACTCGGACGCGGCCATCTTGATGATAGACCAGAAATCTAGACTCGTCACTGAAGATCACGCGATTCCAGTGTCCTGGCTGCCATTGACGGTGCTCTCTGGCCCACTGCAATCGGCGCTGGCGGTGTTGTCTGGTCAGACGTGGCTTTCTCAGGGGACGCCTGGCACGATAGCCTGCTCAAACCAGTCGTTGGTTGACTAGCCTTCTGGATACAGGCACATTTGTCAGTTTGTCAGTTGCTGCCACTCAGCCCTAAGCCGATTAGCTGACTTGGTACGGCCATTGCAGACTAACCGGTGCAGCTGGCGGTCATCCCTCCTTGTTGTTCTGCGGGGACGTCCTGGCCTCGGTATTGGAGTAGGGACACCCCTCCGAGCATTTCGTTTCAGAATATTTGACACCTGACCTTGAGTGATGCCATACTGCCGAGCAATAGCACGCTGTTTCATGCCGGAATTTCGTAAAGCCACCACTAAATGACAAACAGCATTGTCGAGTTGACGGACCATCTCCAGGGGAAGCGGCAATAACTTTTGTAGACGTGCAGCAGTTGTTTTCCACTAATACAGAACGCAACAACCCTTATATACCCGATTGTGAAGCCAATCGTCACATGTACCTGTCCGTACATTTTGTCATGCCACCTGTGATATAATCCTGTTATTGACTTCTTGCTGCGACAGACAATCAGTGACATGGTTCTTTTACCAAAGAAATCACCGAAGCATCAAATAAACTCACCAGATTGATATACCGAGTTCAGAAAGTAAACCCAAGTCAAGAAAAAAAAAATATTCCATATTAAATGCCAAGTTTGTATATATATATATATAGATATAGAAGAATACATATATAGAATATATAGAAGAATATATAGAAGAAGATAATATTGTTGTGGTTTTTAGAACCCTCCACTTTGTAAATATTTGTAATATTCCCTTATAAATAATCCCTGTAAATACTCCCATTTTTGGTGTAAAGGTCAAAGGTCGCACCCTAGTTAGGCCATGAGCAACACGTAGCACACCATAGGCTTCTTCTTTAGTTATTTCGTTAGTATGTGTTTCAGGTACGGATCTGTTCCCAATAGTTGAATCTGCGTTGTATTAATTAAATAAGAGTAGGTCCCCTTGTCAATTCATATTGCGGCGTAGCCTTCCTCCAAATTGTGTTCCTTGGCTTGCCAGTAGCGTTCGCTGCCTGGCTCAAGCCGCCATTGAACACGAGGTCAGGCTTGGAGAAGAAGGGGGCGGGGCGGCATGAACGAGGTGTGGCCACGTCAACTCACCACCAGGGCATGGCCGGTAAGCCCCACCAGCCAACCAGGGCTGAGGTGAGCTCGTTAATAGGCGTGGCTCGATGAAGCGCAGCTTGATTTCTAAGCAGGTTATAAAAGCGCAAGCGCCAAGCCCTCTAGGGAGATGCGCGAGGGGAGGCCATTGATGAAGAACTGCGCAGGGGACCGTTGCGATTGAGAGAACAGCGCAGAGACGGCGGATGATAAGAACACTGCGCAGAGGATCGCTTGGAACCATCGGTGATACGAACTGCCGTTTGGTTTGAGAGCGTTCGGCACGCTATACTCACGCAGCATCCCCGCCCCTCGCATATGTAAGGTCCGGTCGTGCGCCAACGACACGCGAAGCTGCCTGCCATTCTTCGCGGCGGACCCGGAGCCTGGAACCATCTGCTTGGACCCTTCTCTTCCTTCCCACCACCACCACCCCATTCGTGTAAGTGTGTTTGTACTGTCCTGGGCGTGTGATAATATAAGACTGTTTAAGGCTGCCCTGTGTCACTGCTTCTTCTTCTTCTTCTTCTTGTATATTCCCTTCTTTCATTTCCATTTCGGGTTTCTTGTACATAATTAATAAATTATATTTGTTCTTGCTTTACTTTGGTTCCTCTCATCCGATCGCTTGCGTCCTGTCCCCAATTGAATATCGGTGGCACGATATAGGAACCGCTATAATCGGGTTTAGACTGCCGCTAACGGCTCGAGCTTCGGATTGCTAAACCGCTCGGCAACATTCCATCTTGTCCGTGGCTCGGGCAGAAGGAGCGCCCTGCTTTGCGGCGAGGTTGGCGAAGGTATCTGGAAACCGATTGACCAGTCACCCTGGTCAATCTCAACCCCGAAAAGGAGCGCGATATCTTCTAGGACTCAGACGGCCAGCTTAATAGATGAGGGGATTAAACCCCCCTCAGTAAGGGGAGCGCCGTAATCCGAGATCCGCAACAATTGGTGTCGGGGAGTGGGATTGGACCCAAACCAAATTTTTTAATCCATCTTAAAAATTTGGTCAAAATTACGGGCGGCCGAAATTTAGTATTTAACAACCAAATTTATATCGTGCCATGGATGGTCAAGGTGGTCGGATGCCGGTGGGGGAGATAGAAGAGGCAGAGGTTGAATCGACCCAGAACCCCAGGGAAGAGGTGGGAGAAATAGAAGAGGAGGTCGAGGAAGGTGCGGTAGAGGTGGGTTGCAGGCACACAAGATGGCGGTGCCTCACACATGGTCACGGCCACACAAAATGGCGGCGCCTCGCACATGGCGACGAGGGCCGCGCCCTCTGCACAAGCGGGAGGGATAGATATGCAAGTCCTCATGGCGCAGCTGCAGGCAGTCATACAAACGGAGATTGGAAATCTACTTGAAGGGGTTAGAAACGAAATAGGTGGCCAGATAAAAGAATGTGGGAAGAGCATTGATTGCAGATCGGGCGGAATGGTTGTGGGGGTACGTGACGAGGTAGCGCGGTGTGAGGAGCGCGGGAGAAGTGAGTTGGAGCAAGGCACAGCCGGGTGGACCGGGATAGAGATCGCGACCCGGGGTATGGGGAAGCCGGCGACCGCCGAGGTAGAAGATAAAATTTTATTAGAGCCAGCGGTCGTCGAGGGAAAAGAAAATAAAGGAAAAGAATTAATTCAAATTGGCAAAGAAACCGAACCAATAGTGGAAATGGAAATTGGAGAGACCGCAGACGTAGAAAAGCACTCGCGGGGTGAAGAGATGGAATATGTGCAAAGTCCGTGCTCGCATCATGACGCCATGCTTAATCCTTATAAAGATTTGCAGGTGGTGTTGGAGCGAGGAGGAAGAAGCGCCCAGGTGAGTCGGGCTGTATATTGTGCGGGGAGATTTTGCAGGAGAATGTTTGGCGCGAGAGGGTTTTTCGCGCGCTTGGGATCGAGACGGCACCGGGCGTTTGTGGAGGGTCCCTTGTGAGTGGTGTGAGAGAAAATGGCGTGCGTGTGAGGAAAAAGTGTGCGTCGAAGAGTGAGTGTGTGACAGAGTATGGGAGTGATACCGGGTGTGAGAGCGAACGCACGTCGGAGGGTATGTGCGAAACCGAGTGCGACGGAGTGTGCGTTGGTGGTGGCATGTGTGCGAGAAGGCACACCTGAGTTGGTGGTGGAGCGCGTGAGTGGGTGTATGCGGGAGTACACACCCGTGAGTGGTACGGAGTACCTACCGGGAGAGTGTGCATGAGGAGAGAGTGCGGTGATGGAATGTGCGGAGTGCGTGAGGATGACTTGGTGTGCGAATGAGAATGTAAAAAGGAACGCGTGGTGTGAGCATGCGAAGGGAGCATCGACATTAACCGGGACAGCGTTCAGACTGACGTTTAGCCGACGCAAGCCCTCGGTCCGTGCCGGGCGGTGTGTGCTGCGGGAGCCGGCGGGGGTTGGTGTCGCGTCGCTCCTGTTCGGAGCGTCGTGCACGATTCGGGCCGGGCCCTGCCCTGCACGGTCGAGTCCGCGCTTTGCCAGGCAAAGCGGGCGGCCCGGTTCGAGAGGAAGGAGGAGGGGTCGGAGCGGCGCCCCCTTGTGGTGGCGGTGCTCCACCTGGGCAAAGCTGGGCCATCGCGCTTGGCAGCGCAAGGCCTTGCGTAGGGATGGTGCCTTGAGCCTTGGCCGGACGAAACCTCCTCCCCTGAATCGAGTGCCGGACGGACCCAACCTACAGTAGACCAAACCACCCGTATTCATTGCTCGGCTTTGCAAAGCCGAGCTTTGAAAATGCATTGACGTACCGAGAGGCTCAGAGTAGTGGACGATTGATGATAGTAGTGTTAGTGATGGCGAATGGTAGTTTTATCATTTGCGTCACGTCGGGGGCAAAGGAGCTATAGTTTATGGGGTTATGGCGGTGAAAACCTAGCCAGGGAGGGCTTGGATAATGTTAGGGTTTAGAAATGACCATAGGTAACTGTAGATTTAAGTAGCGACATCATACCTGTAGTAGGGGACGTAGGTAGATTAGTTTGGATGATAACGACGTAGGATGTGCAATAGTATAAGGGAAGACGGGAAGCACTAAGTTAGAGGGAAACCAGGTAGCCAGATGATGCAGTGTGTGTGTGTGTAGGAAGTGATTGAGCAGAGTATTGTGAAAGGTGTGATTGTGCATTGAGGTGAGTGTATTGTATTGAGTGAATGGTCCTGGAGGGAAGGAGGGTGCAAGTGCCACCAGGTGTGCAAGTGCCACCAGGTGTGTGGGCACCAGGTGTGCAAGTGGAATACAGGTGGCAAGTGAGAATGGTTGCATGGAATGAATGGTCTGGAATAAATGGAGTATGGAATGGATTGAAAATGGATGGAGTGGAATGGATGGAGTGAAAATCTGTGAGCGGACACCAATCACAATCGGGAGAGTGAAAATTTGTGAGAGCGGACACCCATCACAATCGGGAGAGTGAAAATTTGTGAGAGTGGACACCCATCACAATCGGGAGAGTGAAAATTTGTGAGAGTGGACACCCATCACAATCGGGAGAGTGAAAATTTGTGATAGCGGACACCCATCACAATTGGGGGAGTGAGAATTTGTGATAGCGGACACCCATCACAATCGGGAGAGTGAAAATTTGTGATAGCGGACACCCATCACAATTAGGGGAGTGAAAATTTGTGAGAGCGGACACCCATCACAATCGGGATTGCACGGGTTAGTGAATGGAGGGAAAAGGTGTGTGAGCACAAAAGGTGTGCGAAACAAAAAAGAAGAAGGTGTGTGAGCACAAAATGGTGTGCAAGACATTTGGTGAGTGGAAATAAATGGGGTGCGAGACAAAAGGTGTGTGGAGTGAGTAGTGTGGAATACGTGGAGTGGAGTGGTTGGTGCGAAAGGAGTGGACGGGGAAGGATGGACCCCTCCACGAGTACCCAGGCAGGGTAGTTTAAAAGTTAGGTAGCGGGAGTAGGTAAATTGTGGTTGGATATTGGCATCTGTGGTGCGAGAGTAGCAGAGTACTGCTTGAGGGGTGCATTAGTGTGAGTAAATTGGCTGGGCGTGTGGCCTGTTAGTGAGTGTGATTAAATGGGCACTCCGCCACTGTTAGTCTGTCGGCCAGGTGAGGCCGCAGGTAGGCTCTGGGAGCCAGCAGTTGTTCAATGGGGCCCGAGGATCCGGAGGATGGACCCGGGTAGCCTGATGCCAGAGAGGGCGGTAGGGGGTGAGAGCGCCAGAGGGCCTTCCCCAGGTAGGTTAGGGTAAGGAGCAGGTAAGCTCGGGAGACAACTGCAGTGGCGGAGGTGTGCAGGTGAGCGGACCTGCTGGGAGCGCCACACGACCCAGCCCGGAAATTGTGTGAGGGCACAGGGTGAAGAATCGGAGGAGTGAGACCCCAAATTGGTGAGCACCACAGTTTGGTCAATGGGAGTTCGGTTTTTAGAACCACATAGTGTAAAATGGCCAATGGTTTGGCAGGGAAAGACCCCGGGTAGTGTAAAGAGTGTTAATGTCATTTAGAGTATAGTTAGGATTGAAAGTCTCTTCGCACCATCTGCATCCACTCACCAAGGTGACAGGACTCCACACCACCGTTTTTTGCAAATGTCTGGTATGTAAGACGCATCATGACGTGGGGGTGACATTGTGCTCATTGTTCCATCTCTTCCTCCTTATGAGGGATTGATGGTAAATTCGGAATAGAGGGATTAATGAGAAATTGGGATTGATGACGAATTTGGTATAGAGGGGAGATATGGGGAAGACAAGACGTAGCGACGAATTTGTAAATTGTATAAATACGGGGTAAGGGCAAGGGTAGATTAGGTGACAGGGGGGGGGGGGGGGGGGGAGGACGTACGGTAGGGACGGGCTTTCTCGGCTTGTTCTCCTGCGCACCTCACCTCTGCATTACCTTGTGTTAACGTGTACTCTTGCGCCCTTGCACCCCGCTAACCCTGCTTTGTCTCCCTTCCCCACTCATGGACCGTGGTCTTTGGGTACTGAGGGGAAAGTGTGCAGGCATCGTAGTTGTGTGCCCGAACCGTCGCTGCTGCCTGCCTGGACCGGTACCACACTTATGGACCGCACGTTGTTGTGGCCGAGCACCACACTGTATGGACCACAGGTCCGTGGCCGAGCACCACATTCATGGACCCCACAATTTGGGGCCTGGCACCTCTGCTGGGGACCGGCCATTGTGGCCATGAGATCTTGCTTGCGGACCACGGTAAAGGTGGCACCTAAGCCATGCAGGTGTACCACCTTCGTTGGCCCCTGCTGGCCATAATTAAAGAAATGGACATGGTTTGTGCCTTCCTTTTAGTACCAACTAGGCCGCAAGCAAAGAAGTCGTCCAGAACCATCGGCCCACCAGATAAGACGTCGCAAGGCATCATTATTCTTGAAATGTGATGACTGTGCACCAGATGGTGCTTTTTGTGCATGTTGGTGCTTTTGGTGCTTTTTGTTTTTTGGTGCTTATTGGTGCTGGTGGTATCGGTGCAGTGCAGTGCATGCCTTTCCTCTTTTCAAAACATCTTCTTTTGTTTCCCAAAAGACAGGTCCTGGGTTCGCGTTTGTAAATACCAAATAGTGTCTTTGTAAATAATGCTCCCCACCGTCAATGTTTAGTTTTGAAGACAATTCCGTGATTCGGTTATCCTGTGGGCGTGAATCTGTTACATAGAATGCAACGCAGCAGGTGGGACATACTTAGTTGTTTTAAAAATGTCGCACTTAGGGTGAAGTTAATAGTCGAGGGTTACCACACCTGAGTCACACGAAGTTAAAGTTCTGTCGGGCCGGGACGGCCCTGGAGGTAATGAGGGTGCAGTGTTGTGGTTTTTAGAACCCTCCACTTTGTAAATATTTGGAATATTCCCTTATAAATAATCCCCTGTAAATACTCCCATTTTTGGTGTAAAGGTCAAAGGTCGCACCCTAGTTAGGCCACGAGCAACACGTAGCATACCATAGGCTTCTTCTTTAGTTATTTCGTTAGTATGTGTTTCAGGTAAGGATCTGTTCCCAATAGTTGAATCTGCGTTGTATTAATTAAATAAGAATAGGTCCCCTTGTCAATTCATATTGCGGCGTAGCCTTCCTCCAAATTGTGTTCCTTGGCTTGCCAGTAGTGTTCGCTGCCTGGCTCAAGCCGCCATTGAACACAAGGTCAGGCTTGGAGAAGAAGGGGGCGGGGCGGCAAGAACGAGGTGTGGCCACGTCAACTCACCACCAGGGCGTGGCCGGTAAGCCCCACCAGCCAACCAGGGCTGAGGTGAGCTCGTTAATAGGCGTGGCTCGATGAAGCACGGCTTGATTTCTAAGCAGGTTATAAAAGCGCAGGCGCCAAGCCCTCTCGGGAGATGCGCAAGGGGAGGCCATTGATGAAGAACTGCGCAGGGAACCGTTGCGATTGAGAGAACAGCGCAGAGACGGCGGATGATAAGAACACTGCGCAGAGGATCGCTTGGAACCATCGTTGATACGAACTGCCGTTTGGTTTGAGAGCGTTCGGCATGCTATACGCACGCAGCATCCCCGCCCCTCGCATATGTAAGGTCCGGTCGTGCGCCAACGACACGCGAAGCTGCCTGCCATTCTTAGCGGCGGACCCGGAGCCTGGAACCATCTGCTTGGACCCTTCTCTTCCTTCCCACCACCACCACCCCATTCGTGGAAGTGTGTTTGTACTGTCCTGAGCGTGTGATAATATAAGACTGTTTAAGGCTGCCCTGTGTCACTGCTTCTTCTTCTATACCCTTCTTTCATTTCCTCTTCGGGTTTCTTGTACATAATTAATAAATTATATTTGTTCTTGCTTTACTTTGGTTCCTCATCCGATCGCTTGCGTCCTGTCCCCAATTGAATATCGGTGGCACGATATAGGAACCGCTATAATCGGGTTTAGACTGCCGCTGACGGCTCGAGCTTCGGATTGCTAAACCGCTCGGCAACATTCCATCTTGTCCGTGGCTCGGGCAGAAGTAGCGCCCTGCTTTGCGGCGAGGTTGGCGAAGGTATCTGGGAACCCATTGACCAGTCACCCTGGTCAATCTCAACCCCGAAAAGGAGCGCGATATCTTCTAGGACTCGGACAGCCAGCTTAATAGACGAGGGGATTAAACCCCCCTCGGTAAGGGGAACGCCGTAATCCGAGATCCGCAACAATATTAATAATAAAATGAGCCCTATCTTCCAATGGTAATAAATCCTTCAAAAAATTCCTGGATCCGGAATAATATCCTGAGCTTCACCAAAAACGAATCAATTCTTCCTTATCCCAAGGGCAATCATCCCACCAACTTTCATCCAAATCCGTTCAGAACTTTTTCAGATATCTTGTTCACGAACATACGAACACACACTCACACACGGACACGATCGAATGCATTACTCCCTAGCGGGAGTAACAAGTCTTGTGGAAAAACTAGACGGTAACTTGGATGTCACCGAACCATGTTGACAACAACCCATGTACACAACCTTTATTTCTCTTTGTTTCAGTATTCATGATTGGTCAATAGTTATCCAATCACTAATTCTCAATCTGCGTATCACTGATTATAATGATCAGAAATTGATCATTCTATCTACGTGAATGACCAGTAGTGATCATACCTGCCAAGACTCTTCAAATAATTTTTTCCCTTTAAAAGCCCTCCAAATACCGACAAGTAACAGACAAATTTTAACTCGCTCACCCATATAATACCAGTGGCCGTATCCAGCTCGTGCACACAATGCACTGTGAGTGATCCAGCACTTCCTCCTGAGGAGTGCCATGAAATACCGGTGGACCACAAGGATTTTCTATCGACTGCGATGATTGATTCCATGACCTTTTTGATGATTGGAAGTAAGCTGATTAGTCTGTAGTTGAAGAGATCAGTTTTTGCTCCTTTTTGAAGGTTGCTGTGATGGTTGCTGTGTCGTGATGTTGGTGGATTTCCAAGCATTCACATTGACAGGGTGAAAAGGTCAGAAAGAGGATGGGAAAGCGCAACAGAGCAGGATTTTAAGACACGTGAGCTGATGCCGTCTGGTTCAATAGCTGAGTGAGAGTCGAGGATTGAAAGAACATTCTCCACTTTCTCAGGTGCAAAAGGCAGAATCTAGGAGCAGTTTGATACGGAAGACCGAGAGTATCCGAGATAGATACCGAGAATACCGAGAGTGAGGAGTTTGGACACAAGATACGGAAGCAAACGTATAATTGAGCCATTCAGCTTTCTAACGAGCGGAGTTTGAAAGCTCATTCTTGAGGTTGGACAGATGTTGTTTTCTGGCTCTCCTGAGTGTAGGCACATTTGTTGAGAGCTTTGTGGAATGATCTGAGATTGCCTTCGGTCAGATTTTCCTTCCAGGAGGAGAATGCAAGTTGTTTTAAAGCAACTGCCTCACCACAGCATTCAATGTACCAGGAGTGAGAGGATGGGTAAACTAACTGAAGACAAGATGGGAGGAATCTGTGCATGAGAGAGCAGGTTTCTGTGCTAGAATTCCCAGGTTGAATTAATATCGGGGGCAGTAGATATAGGAGACCAGTCCTGGAGTATGATGGCAGTCCCTGCCAGTTTGCTCGAGTGAACTGCCAGCTCTTCAGTTGCCAGATTTGCTGGCGCTGGGGCAGGAGCTGTTCTCTGAGAATGGCCAGAGAGATGTTGACCTTCACAAGCACATGATCAAATGAGCCAATTGGGGCAGAGGACAAGCAAGATACATGGGTGGGGAAGTGGGTCATCACCACATCCAGAAAGGAAGATTTGCCATTGGGAGAGAGGTAGGTAAGGCGAGGGGGGAACCTTGGAGAGGGTGGGGCGAGGGGGGGGGGGCCTTGGAGAGGGTGGGGCGAGGGGGGGAACCTTGGAGAGGGTGGGGTGAGGGTGGGGACCTTGGAGAGGGTGGGGCGAGGGGGGGAATCTTGGAGAGGGTGGGGCGAGGGGGGGAACCTTGGAGAGGGTGGGGTGAGTGGGAACATTGGAGAGAGTGGGGTGAGTGGGAACATTGGAGAGAGTGGGTTGAGTGGGAACATTGGAGAGAGTGGGGTGAGTGGGAACATTGGAGAGAGTGGGGTGAGTGGGAACATTGGAGAGAGTGGGGTGAGTGGGAACATTGGAGAGAGTGGGGTGAGTGGGAACATTGGAGAGAGTGGGGTGAGTGGGAACATTGGAGAGAGTGGGGTGAGTGGGAACATTGGAGAGAGTGGGGTGAGTGGGAACATTGGAGAGAGCGGGGTGAGTGGGAACATTGGAGAGGGTGGATGAGTGGGAACATTGGAGAGGGTGGATGAGTGGGAACATTGGAGAGGATGGATGAGTGGGAACATTGGAGAGGATGGATGAGTGGGAACATTGGAGAGGATGGATGAGTGGGAACATTGGAGAGGATGGATGAGTGGGAACATTGGAGAGGGTGGATAAGTGGGAACATTGGAGAGGGTGGATGAGTGGGAACATTGGAGAGGATGGATAAGTGGGAACATTGGAGAGGGTGGATGAGTGGGAACATTGGAGAAGGTGGATAAGTGGGAACATTGGAGAGGGGGAATGCAGAAAGGGGGACATGCAGTGGAGGGATGCTGGAGAAGGGCTGTGCTTGGAAGAAAGCAGGCTTGTTGGAGATGTCGGGGAGGGTACTGACATGGAGAGGTTTGACACAAATATAACGTGAAGGGGATTTGATGGTTTCGCCTTTCCTTTCCCCGCCAAGATCGCGTAAGAGTCAGTCCCAGGTTCCAAATGGATCTGCCTTCTGTACACATGGTGAGGTTCAGTCTCTTCAGCGGACCTTTCTGAAGAAGATGATGGGTCACTCTTGGCAGCTGAGATAAACCCAAAGAAGTTGGGGAGGTCATCCCTGTTTGGTTTTGGTATTGTGTAGGTGGTGGGGGCACCACCGACTTGTCATGGTAAGAGGGTGGGGACATCACCGTCTGTCGGTTTGGGGGAACTCTACTTTGATCCTACTGCTGATATCGGGGATTGAATGTAGACTGATGATTTACCATGATCTCTGCCATGTTTCCATTATTGGGGAAAATTTGCTGTGCTCCCTATCCAGGTGGACGTGGCTATAATGGAGGTTGGCATCGGAGGAGCATACGATTGTACCAACGTGGTCAGGTTGATCTTATCACTATGGAGCAATTCCAAGTTGTTAAATATCCAATTACTTTTGGATGGCCAGTGGCTGTGGCTTCATTTCCGGTGCTTTTTTATCATCATTGCAGGAAACCACTCGTGTGTGGAGTGGCATCTCTTGGGATGGATCACACAGCCATGCTCGGTTCTACACTTCCTGAAATTGCCTGGCAGAAAGCTGGAATATTTAAGGTATGCTCATGTCAACATCACATAAAATTATTCTTTTAACATTTGTTTTATTTTATTATTTATTGCACATCTTTTCTCTACCCTGTTACTGTAAATCTTCCCTTTGCAAGTCCTTTTGAGGCCTTTATCATGTGAATAGTCCTTCTATGTGATTGGTAATCCACTCTGGTTAAACTGATGATCTCGTGTTTGTGTTTTTCCTTCAGTATCGTACCATCAGTGCATATGCTTCTCATTTACTGTTTTGAAACCCATGTTTGCACTCCCTACCCACCCTTCACCCCCAAAGCTCTGTGCTGTACCTGGTATACTAATACTAAATCCTCTGTCTCTGTTTCTTCTCCCCCACCCCCCCCCCCCCCCCCCACATTTCAGCCTGGAATACCTGCTTTCACTGTTAAGCAAACCCCAGCTGCTCTTGCAGTTCTTCAACAGCGAGCGCTTGAAATTGGGGTAGGTGTGTTTGTGTTTGTGTGTGTGTGCGTGTACGTTCGTATGATAATCGTAGAAAAACTCGAAGGGCACTCGGTAGAGCACATACCTCCGCCAGGCTGAACAGCTTATGGTTTCTATCCCAATGATAGGCCGAATCTGGATTTGGAACTGAACCAAAATCGAATTGGCTTGTTCTTGTCACCTAACCAAGTCATCCACCAAGTTTATTCATAACTCGTCCACAACTTTTTAAAATGTGTTAAATATCGCTTTTTGCTCGATCTCTCAATGGTGAAGAATCACTTCAAAAATTAAATAATTCACGAATCCGAATCCATATTCATAAACGTTTGTGGGGGGTAGGCAATGGTTACCTTAGTCCAGGTAGAAGTGTATAGATTACCATGCTCCGTATGTCACGATGAAGAAGAAGAAACCCCATGTATCATAAGTAGGAAATTAGTTTAGACCGGATGTCGTGTAAGCACGTATAAGTGTCCTCATGAGAGGGGTGGGGATATGTTAATTAGTTCGGGATTAATGGTAAATCCCCTGTATGTAAATGGCCTCTGTTATTTTTCCTCTGTTCCTTATGATGATGCAGCACACACACACAAAGCCAGGAAATAGTGCATTAAACGACACGAAATAAAAACTAACCAGAGACAGGACATTCAACCACCAATGATGCCACCGACGTGTGATAACATCAAGCAGGCAGGTCCGGGAGGCCACGACCCGAAGAGCAGTGAGTGGCTAGGATTGCCGAGCAACGAAGAGAGGTACTGGCTGATAGGAGCAGGCATGGGTGGCGTCAGATGACGTCAGAGCCTTGAGTACAAAGTAGTTGGAAGGCCGACATTTTCTCTCTCTGCTTCGGGACTTTGATAGTGAACAGTCAAGGTCGACTATTGCTTGTGTTGGAACATTGGTGCTGTGCAGTCGCGGTTGTGCTCTTGTGTGAGGGCTGTCTTGACGACCACATGAACATTTTATTGCGCTCTTGCGCTGGGGACATTGGAGGTCCCGACAATCATGAGGACGAGCGTGGCTGGAGTGACCAAGCGGGCGCGGCCTGCTCGCTTCGCTTCGTGCATGGAGCCAGGAGTGAGCGGACTGCGCACGGAGGCCCGGTTCCTGCTCGCGTGCTGCGTGGCAGGGGGTTTTGCCACGTGAGGATGGAGGGCCTGTGATGTTTCCGGACGATCAGGGGGACCAGAGCTAAGTCACAATTGCACGCTTTATTTTCACCTTTATTTTTCCCTTTGTCTGTATACAGGTCTGTGTGGGGACGTCCCATTTAGGAATCTTATTTTTATTGTGCATTCTTTATTGCCGGTATTTTTGTTCATTTTGAATCCGTGTCGGTTTGACTTGACTATCTCAGGTTCGAAGACGTCCGGTGGGACCTGTGAAGGTAAGTTCATCATTCTCCTTTCCCTCGCGTGTAAAAAAGACCGTCATTTTTGATTGAATGCCTCAGAGTGTCAGCTCGTTCGGCTATCTGTTTCCTTGGAGGATTTTAATCTCTAGGAACACGACAATACCTTAACCAAAATGGAATCGATTCGGTCTTATCACACACCCAACCCCTCGACCAGGTTTGGTCCAAATCCACATATAACGTTTTGAGATATCCTGCTGTATATCGGTTTTAGCCCTGTCACTCAATGGTGAAGAATCACTTTACAATTATAGCAGCCGGATCCGGATCTTCACCAAAATCTAATCATTTCCTCCTTTTCACATACCCAACCTCTCTGCTAAATTTCGTCTGAATCTGTCCACAACTTTTTGAGATATCTTATTCACAGACAGGGGTGAAAACATAACCTCATAACCTCCATCCACATTCGGTAGCAGAGGTAAAAACAGGGCTGGGCCAATGTCTGCCAAATTTTGCATTCGTGCTGGTAGTACCCTGCGAGGTGGGGGTGGGGTGGGGGGGGGGGGGGGTAGGGGGGGGGTGTATTTGCAATTTTTCACTTGCACAGTGGAAGTAGTTTACTGACCCCCAACTGCAGGCAGGGAGGATTCTTAGCCATGGCACATAATATATTTGCCCCAGCTACCCCTCTATCCCCACACCCTCCCCAAAGCTGCTCCTAAAGCGGGTGTTTCTAGTTACTGAAATATTTAATGGAATACAGTAACAGCAAACAAACAAGGTTTCATTCTTATTATTGTGGTTTATGCCAATGTCACTTGTTACATAAAAACAATTGTATCAACGGTCCTGGAAAACAACTTTTTATCCCGGAAAACCCCTGGAAATTTGGTCGTACAAACCCTGTGTTGCGGTTTTGAGTTTGTACAGTGAGTATAATAAAGGTTAAAATTTCCCCCTCATAGTTAGTCGCACAAGCAGCATGTCGCCTCACGATAGTATAGTTATCTCTTCGTATTTGTGAGCTTAGTCCTTTTCCTATGTTAGTTCTGCGTTGCGTAAAGTCAGGAGAATAGGTCCTACTTCTACCGACTTTCCAGCCTCCCTAGCCTCATGCCCCTTGCGCTACCTTTGGTTCATTTTGGGCGAATTAACACGAGGCAGGCCTAGGCGGGTCGGGGCGGAGCCGAATGAGGGGCGGCAGAAGCGCTTCCGGTAAGCACGAGCCGCCAATCAGGGCTCAGAGGTGGTGGCGGCAGCATTGCGTCACAGGGCGTGGTAAGAAGGTTCGAGGGGGTTCCAGAAGGTTCGGGGGCGTACCTATATAACCCGTTGCACAAAGCCCCCGGGAGGACTTGAGGACTCGCTGATGAGAAAGATAACTGCTGCCCAGGGAGTGCTCGCGCGCACTAACCAACCTGGAGGAATCGTTGAAAAGGAGTTGTGAGCGTCGGAGAACTTTGAGAGATGCGCGGGTGAAAAGAGACGCGCATGAACCGAAATACGCGCTATTATAAGTGACGCTCAGTTGAGTTGGAGGCCGATCCATATACAGTGCATTAAGTCGTGCGAGTAACAACGGCTGTGTAATCGCCAGCCGCGCTGAGAGTCCCGCATTTGCCGTTCCACCTCATCGGCTGCCTTTGTCCGGGAGACACGCTACGAGGTTCCTTCCATCGCCTGCTGCCATCTTCGCGGGACGTACTGGGACCATGGAGAGCCGGACGGGGCCGTTCCTGGACGACCACGTCGATGCGTCTGGCTGGGACATCAATCCATCTGCAATTCCCTGTGTGAGTGTGACGGGCCCGAGTCCGGGAGGATAAGATAAGACTGTCTAAGTGCTACCCTGTGTTTCTGCGTCCCGGTCATTGTATATACGTGTGGGAATAATTAAACCTGTGTTCTTCCTTTTTTCCATTCGATCGTTCCTGTGGTTTCCTCATTGGCTAAGCGTGGTACGAATAGAACCGCTCGAATCGGGTTCCACTACTAAACTGCACAGACCACGTGGTGCTCAATCCGCTCGGCGTACCCAAACCACACGTGGCTCGTGTGAGGCTTGCTTCCTCGCTTCCGTGGCGGCGCAGGGAATTAGGTATGAGCGAGAGTTGGTCCCGAAACCCTACTTTGCGTTTGCCCGGAAGGGACGTTTCAAGTCTCGGTTCTGTCAAGCCCAGAAAGAACAAGGGGATTAATCCCCCCTTGGTAAGGGGAAGAAGGGCGGCGGAGAATCGTAACAATTGGTAGTCAGGAGTGGGGATTTGGAACCTTGGACAAAATTTTGGACACCAATTGTATATATTGGCCGTAACAATTGGTGTCGGGGAGTGGGATTGGACCTGGAGTGCGCTTCACGCACTTGAAATTACGAGTGGACCAAAATTTAGTTTTTAAAAGCCAAATTATATTCGTACCATGGCTAGCCAAGACGGTCGAATGCCGGTGGGGGTAGAAGTAGATGAAAAACTAATGACCCAGGACCCACACGAAGACCAGGAGAGACAGTTGGTAGTGGAAGCTGAAAAGGGTGCCGCAGCTGGTAAAGACAATGGCGGCGCCTCGCACGTGGCGGTGAAGGCCAAACCCGTGGTGCAAGTGAGTTCTAAAGACATGCAACTATTTATGACACACATGATGGCATTTATGGTCAAGTTTAATGAGGACATAAAAGAACTGAATGAAAAAATAGACACCCGAGGGGAGATATTAAAAGAAATGGGGGAGGACATTGGGCGCAGGTCGAGCGAGGAGGTCGCATTGGGACACGCCGAGGTAACGCGGTGTGAGGAACGCGTGGAGAGCGAGCTTGGGCAAAGCGCAGCTAAGTTGACTGGGAGTATAGAGATCGCGACACAGGGTGTAAAAAAACCGACGGCCGCCGAATTGGAAAAGGAAATTTCATGCACGCCGGCGGTGGTCGGGGAAAAAGAAATTGCAGAAACAATTGGGGCCGAAGATACGGCAGAGATAGAAAATGAATCACGGGAGAAGGAAATGGACTGCACTCAAAGTCTGTATTTGCACCGTGATGTCGGGCTTGCTAACCCCAATAAAGGTTTGCAGGTGCTGCTGCCGGAGAAGAAGGTCCCCAAGGTGAGATATAATGGCGCGAACATGTTTGGCATGAAAAGGGTTTTTGCGCGCTTGGGACATGGACGAAACCCGGGCGGTCGTGGAAGGTCCATGGTGCGGTGTATGAGGGCGAATGGCGCGCGTGTGAGAGAAAAGTGTGCACCGGAACGCGAGTGTGTGCAAGAAAAGTGTGTTACAGAGTGAGGGAGAATGCACATCAGAATGTGTGCGGGAAGAGTGTGTCGGAGAAGTGTGTTAGAGTGTGCGAAAGAGTGCACACCCGAGTGCATGGAGAAAAAGTGTGTGAGGAATGGGTGTGTACCAGCAGTGCACACCGGTGGACGTTACGGAGTACGTAACGGAAGAGTGTGCACGAGGGTGTGCGATAGCCGATTGTGTTATGGAGTGTGTAACAGAAAAGTGTGTGGTAAAGGAGTGTGTGGAGGAAAAGTGTGTAATGAAGTGTATGAGGGGCGTGAGTGCGCCTGGATGGTGTGCACCAGTGTGCTATAACAGAGTGCGAGAAAGAATGCACACCGGACCGTGTGCGGAAAGAGTGTGCTGTAACAGAATGTAGGGAGTGTATGGAAGGCGCGGGGACGCCTAGGTGTGCGAGTGTGGAGTGGGTCGCGAGGTGTGAGAACGCGGCTCAAGCATCGACACAGACCGGGGTAGCGTTCAATGCGACGGATAGCCGACGTGAGCCCTCGGTGAGTTGTGTGCGGCAGGGACCGGTGGGGATCGATGCCGCGGCGGTCTCACAAGGACTGACGTGCACGATTCGTGCCGGCCCCCGCCCTGTATTGTTGGTGCCGCGCCGTGGCGGTAAAGGCGAACAGCAAGGTTCAAGGGGAGGTAGGGGAGTTCGGTAGCCGCGCCCCCTGGCGGGTGCGATGCTCCGACCGTGGGCGGTTGGGCCATCATGCGTGGGACCGGGAGGCCCCACGCAGGGATGGGGCCCTGAACCTCAGCTCATCCATGCCTCCTCCTCTGGCTCGAAAATGCCGGACGGACCCAACCTACAGTAGACCAACCACCCGAACGGATCGCTCGGCCTCTCGAGGTCGAGCCATGACGATGTATTTCCACACGAAGAGGCTCAAGTGCAGTGGACGAATGGCAATAGTGTACCCTACGTGGGGGAATGGTAGTTTGACCATTCCTCACACGAACCGGGCCCATGAGCATTAGATTAGGGGGATGGCAGTATAGGCACATGTAGGGACCAGTGATGGTTACCTCCATGGGGCACCGAAGCTAGCCGAGGGAGGGCTAGGATAATTGTTAGGGAATTAGATGACAGTAGAGGACATGAGATTTAAGTAGTGACATTTGTGCGGTAGTGGGGACGTAGAGAGATTAGATGGATGATAACGACGAAGGGTGTGCTTAGTTTAATGGGATGACGGGGAAGCACGAGTCTTAGGGGAAAAGCAGTTAGATAGATGATGCTGTGTGTGTGGGAAAAGGTGTATGGGAAAAGGTGTGTGAGCACAATCGGTGTGTGAGAAAAGTGGTGTGCGACATAAATGGTGTGTGAAAGTAAAAGATGTGGAATGCTTGGTGTGGAATAAAAGGTGTGGAATGCATGGTGCGAAGGAGTGAATGGGGGAAGATGGACCCATTCGCGAAAGCCCGGGGGGGGGGGGGGGGTAGTGTAAACCCAGGTAGAGGGCTCAGGTAAATTGTTTGGATATTGACACCTGTGGTGCAGGTAGTGGCACGTAGTGCTTTGGTGGGTGCATGAGGCAGTGACATGGCTGGGCGTGTGGCTTAATTGGTGCGTATGGTTATTGGTTCACTCCGCCACTGGTAGTTTGTCGGCCAGGTGAGGCCACAGGTAGGCTCTGGGAGCCAGTCAGAGTAGTCGTGAGTTGTTCAGTGGGGCCCGAGGATCCAAGGGAAGGACCCTGGTAGCCCAATGCCAAGGAGGGCATCAGAGGGGTAAAGAGCCAGGAGGGGCCTTCCCCAGTTTAGGTAGTCGCAGGAGCAGGTAAGCTCGGGTGGCAACTTTAGTGGTGGAGGTGCGCAGGTAGGTAGACTCGTCGTACCCAAACCACACGTGGCTCGTGCGAGGCTTGCTTCCTCGCTTCCGTGGCGGCGCAGGGAATTAGGTATGAGCGAGAGTTGGTCCCGAAACCCTACTTTGCGTTTGCCCGGAAGGGACGTTTCAACTCGGTTCCGTCAAGCCCAGAAAGAACAAGGGGATTAATCCCCCCTTGGTAAGGGGAAGAAGGGCGGCGGAGAACCGTAACACCTGTATAGCCAACTTGATGTATTTGCATTTTCAGTAGCAGGATGCTGTGAGCGAGTTGCTTTGGTCTGTGATAGTATTTGACCTGAGTGTGATTATCGAGATCACCTGATCAGACAAAGAATATAGTAATCCTTCATTCGGTCATTTGACTTATTCATAACTCTGTGGTGATTGGTCTAACGGAGTACAAAGACACATGGCAATTGACCACATGACGACAAATATTGTGTGTTGAGTCGTGCGTGTTGTCTTGTGTGCGTTTGTACTTTTCGTTAAGTTTGTGGAACTTGTTTATGATGTGGTATGCCATTTTGTTTAATGATTTTATAAAACGTTTTGTTTTTATGAGGCTTTCCAGTCAAAACTCTGGTAGGCAAAGAACCAAGTAGATGATGCACACACTGAGTCTTCATCTTTGTTTCAGTTTCTTGATCATCTGTTTATAATGTTAATGAGTGCACTAACATTCGTGTTCACCATTGGCTGGGTTATCGCTAACATTTTGTTCCAAAAAATCTTGCATATGGATTTTTATTGGCAGTTCTGGCTGAAAACCGGTTCATTTCCTGCTTCTTCTTTCTTCTCATTTGCACGATATCAGTGTCCGCTGTTCCTTTGTCCAAACCTCTCGGACTTCACGGTGAACCGGTCGATGGACAAGGAAGTGAATGAAATAGGAGACGGTGTCACATTGTCACTCAAAGGAGAGCACCAGCGAGATAATGCAGCGCTCGCCCTGTGCCTTGTCAACTTGTGGTTGCATGATCGTGGTCACGGTGAGTTCTTTGGGGGTGCACGGGGCTACAAATGAGTACGAAATTGAGGACGAAGTGAGTTGGAATTGAGTAAAGAAAGGATTAATGGCTGAAAAGGTAAGAGGTGGGATCAGTGGAAGTACATCACAAAAAGTAAGATAGAATAAACAGGAAGATGTATGCAAGTGTGAAACTTGTTGCTTACCATTACCTTCATTTTTGCAGCTGTAACAACTTCCTCATTTTCACAATCGTCCTCAAACGATCTCACTTCTGCACGTCCATTCTGCCTCACTCCTGCCATGCACAAAGGTTAGTTGTTGTGCTTTGCAGAAATGAATTCCAATGAATAAGGTTTAAATGCAGTACTGCAGGCCTCCATGGCTTGGATGTCCTTTTTAGGACTGGTTATGTTCAATGTGTATACAGGGTTGGCGTGCACTCGTTGGTTGGGTAGAGCACAAGTTGTACCCTGTGGTCATCTCACTTTCTACCTTGATGGTGCACATACGAAAGAAAGCTTGCAGGTAACCAATTCCTATCATGCGTGGCCCTCTATATTCACATCGTGTGTGTGTGTGTGTGTGTGTGTGTGTGTGTGTGTGTGTGTGTGTGTGTGTGTGTGTATGATGGATGATGGATGATGACGGCACCACGTGTTTTTTGGTGTTTTTTTTTTTTTTTTTTTTAAACATGAATAACAAGGATGTTGTTACGTGTTCCTCCCCGACCCCCTGGTTACGGTGTGCCTCCGAATCCCAAGAGGAGCCACGGCAGAAAAATATGTTATTCTGTGTTAGAAATCAATAGTGAAACCACACCAATGATTTTAAATGAACAAATGTTGTATTAAAAATCATACACAAGAATAACGGTACAACCAATAGCAATCCAGAGTGCACTCTATATATCTTAGGATGGTACCATCAACTAAAGTCCGATAACTCACTGCGCTCCACGTGAGTGAAAAAAGACACTCCTCAATATCTCTCTAACCTTCTCCAAGGCGAAGTTGATTCGCTCCAGCGATCGCTAGACCGATGTCCAGTCGAAACCCGAATCCCGCTGTCCAGTCGAGACCCGAATCCCGTATAGATGGCAATGGCAGTCACACAGCCGAAACTGTATAAAGGCGCCCTCCAGAGGAGCACGTTCACAGCTCAATCAGCAAACCGCAACGTAATTGGAGATGACGCTGTCGCGCACACACATCCCCGACAGACGATAGGATGTTGAGAAGAGCTGACGCGTAGCAAAACCTTTGTCGGTGAACAAAGCACGAGGTTCAAAATGGCCGACGGCTCTTACTTGAGTCGATGTGACCAGGCAAGGATTCGTCGGAATCTCGGCTTAAACCTGACTACGCAGATTTCTCAATCCCAGCGATAATACCTATCGCAGGATGTCCTTTCAATGAACTCAAAATTCCCTCGTGACCTTCGTTAGACAACGCTCGCTACGGAGCTCGACGTCACACGTCTTGTCCCACTTTGCTCGCCATGCCTCTTAGTCTTCCCTCTCGTCGTCTTCCGGTTCGGTTTCCTGTATCATTTACAGTTAACCTTTTTAACTTTTGATAACTGTTCATGAACAATAAACCTTTTGAAGATAATAATAGTACATGATATCAGAAATATGTCAAGTGGGTGAAGACCACAACAACAGAAGTGATGAAACCGTAACAATGTGATTAGATAATGGACATTGGATATGCCAACATGGTCAAATGATATTTAAACCTGAGGACATATCATTATGCAACAAATGATTAGGCAGAGACAACCAACAGGTTGACTCTTTGTCCTCTATTATTTCTCTCCATTAGGCATGCCTGTCCTGGTTTGATGTGGAGCAACAACAACTTCCCTGTCAGGGGTGAGCAATCTCTGGATTTGGGTGATGAATGAGCTGGTCATAGAGTCCATCTTCAGAGCATTGCCTGAAGTGTGTTAGAATAAGAGTGTTGCATCGTTACTTGACACCCATATCACAGTTGTGGAAGGCCTCGCTGTGATTATAGGTGCGTAGGACATTTTAAAGTAAAACTAGAAAGCATCTCAAAATGCATGGATATTGTTTATGGATGTGATTTTTGCCATTGGAACAACAACAACAACATGCATTTTAAGGCCATTTTCCCTGCTAGAGTGGGGGTTAGCCTTGCGGTCCCCATGACAATCTTCTCCATTTTGCCCTATTTTCTGCATCTCTCCTTGTTAACCCCCTTGCCCGCATTTCTTCTTCCACCATCTTTAGCCAAGTCTTTCTCGGTCTTCCCCGTCCTTTACTTCCTTCTACATCAATTTCCATCACTCTTCTCAACCAGTCACTTTCATCCTTCCTCAACACATGACCAAACCATCTCAGCCTGTTCCTCTTCACAGCATCAATCACAGGCAATATTCCCATCATCTTTCGCAATTCATCATTTATCTTCCTCTCTCTCAACGATACTCCGCACATCCATCGAACCATTCGCATTTCCACCATTTCCAGCCTTCGTTGTTGCTCTACGTTCATTACCCATGTCTCGCTCCCATAAATCATAACACTTCTCACACATGCAGCATACACCTTTCCCTTCAGCTTCAGCGACACTCTCCTCCTCATCAGCATGCCACTCAGTTCCCGAAACTTCTTCCATGCACATCTCACTCGAGCAACCGTTGCCGAGTCTGATCCACCTTCTCCATTCAGCATGTCTCCGAGGTAGCAAAATGTTTTCACACCTTCCAGCTTCACGCCGTCTCCAAGATCCAACTCAACATTTCCTCCATCTGCAGCTCCCTATGTGCACAGCTTACATTTGAATGTAGCTGCCACACTGGTAAATGACCCTCTCAGACCACTACATTTTTGATGAACCCACTCAGCGCACATTGTACATTGAATGGAGTTCACTCCGACACCCCTCCTGCACACAGCACACGGCCACTTCCCAGTTCTTTCCACCTCACCACATGCTTTACCACTTGCCATCACCTTCGTCTTTCCGATATTCACCTTCAGACCTTTTGTCTCCATACATTCCTTCCACTTGTTCATCTTTTCCTTCAGTCCATCCATACTTTCCGCAATCAACACCAGATCATCTGCATACAACAACTCCCACGGTAAACCCTCCTTTACGTTCTGAGCCAGCACCTCCATCACAGCTACAAATAGTAGTGGACTTAGTACCGACCCCTGATGCACTCCCACCTTCACCTCAAACTCACCACTGTTCCCGTCCTTCGTCCTTACAGCTGTGCGCGCTCTTTTGTACATTGCCATCACTACTCTGATCAACCATTCCTCCACTCCTAACTTCCTCAATGCCCATGTCAATACTTTGCGTGGAACCCTATCGAATGCTTTCTCTAGATCAACAAACCCAAAAAACAACTTCTTCCTCTTCTCCATGTACTTCTCCTGCAACTGCCTCAATGAAAAGCACACCTGTCGTTCCTCTTCCTGGCATAAATCCAAACTGCATTTCGTCGATCTTCACTTTCTTCCTTATCCTCCTCTCCAACACCCTTTCCAATACCTTCATTCCATGCTCCAATAACTTTATCGCTCGGTACGAGCCACACTCCAGAGGGTCACCTTTCCCCTTGTATAGAGGGACGAGGGTACTCAGTTCCAAATCCACTGGAATGCGGCCTTCTTTCACCACCAGATTACAGATCTCTGTCATTCTCTTCACACCCCAACTTCCTGCTGCCTTCAACATATCTCCCACAACTCCCGTCGGCCCTCCCGCTTTTCCACTCTTCATTGCTGTTATCGCTTCCTCAACTTCCTTCTCAGTTATCTTCTCTGCCGGTCCTAAAACTGGGTTATTCTCTATGTTGCCATCCCATTCATTCTCTGTATTCAACAGCATTTCCATATATCTTTTCCATCTTCCTTTAATTCCATCTGGGTCGACAACGATTTGTCCCACTTCATCCTTCAAGCAACTCACCCCCATCATGTCACACCTCTTTTTCGCTATGTGCTTTGCAATCCTGAATACTGCTTTCTGACCCTCTTCCGAATCCAAGCGTTCTCTGAACATTTTCCTACATGCCTCCTGCGCCTTTGCTACCTCTTTCTTTGCAGCCTTCCTGGCTGCCTTATAACTTTCATGCTCTGCTGTTTCTGCTCCTGTACCCTTCGCCTTCTGCCACTCCTTGAACTTCTTCCTCTTCTCGTCAATCCTCTTTCCAACTTCATCATCCCACCACCATGTTTCCGAGTGCCTCGGTGGTCCTTTTGTCCATCCACATACCTCACCAACGGCTCCCAACAGACTAGCTTTCATTGACATCCAACCACTTTCAAGCTCAACCACATCATCCTCTACCCTACTCAGCCTCTCTTTTAATGCCTCCCTTACTGTCACCTCTTTCAACCTCCACACCTTCATTCTTGGTTGGTACTTCACCCGCCGAGCTCTCCTCACACCTTTCATTTTTATGTCGCAGACAACCAAGTGGTGCTGTGAAACAGCCTCCTCCCCAGGGATCACCTTTGTGTCCCGGAGGTGCCCCCTATCTCGCCTACGCACCATCAGGTAGTCAACGGTTGTCGTCGACCCACCTGACGTGTATGTAACAAGCTTATTATCCTCTTTCTGGAACTGAGTATTACAAATCAACAAATCAGCTCCATCAGCAAACTCCAAAATCCTTTCACCTTCTCCATTTCTCACACCATATCCGTAACCCCCATGAACTCCCTCAAAACCATCCATACTTCTTCCCACATGTCCATTCAGGTCTCCTCCCACCACAACAACTTCTTCATCTTTCACGTTTTCCATCAGCTTCTCTATCGCACACCAGAACTTGTCCTTCTGGAACACCAGAACATTGCTTCGTCCAACCTGCGGAGCATATCCCGAGATGACGTTCACCAAGAGCTTTCCAATCATCATTTTCACCATCATCAACCTATCACTCACTCTAGTCACACTCACCACACTGTCTACAAACTCCTCAGAAAACAGGACACCAACACCATTGACGCCCTCCGGGCACCCTTGCCACACAAACTTGTATTTCTGTCCCTGCCTACCCTTCACCATTCTCACACCACTTCCCTTCCATCTCGTCTCTTGCACACAACATATGTCCACTCT
Organism: Myxine glutinosa; assembly: GCF_964187855.1. Taxonomy (NCBI): domain Eukaryota; kingdom Metazoa; phylum Chordata; class Myxini; order Myxiniformes; family Myxinidae; genus Myxine; species Myxine glutinosa. Next base: position 105,953,564 of record NC_136266.1, read on the forward strand.
TCTTCTGACCAATACTTCCACCACTTCTCCTGATTTCCCTGTCATTGTCCCTACATTCCATGTCCCAAACCTCAGAAACCGATCTCCACTTCGGGCTGCACCCTGCCAATATGTAGTTGTAATTGTCATGGTTTTCTTTTTGAGGCAATATTTTTATGGCCGGATGCCCTTCCTGACGCCCTCTTAGTCGTCTCTTACGACACGCAGGGATACGGTGTACCTATTCTGACCAGGGTACACACTGGGAAACGTTTAAAACATGGAAATTCTGGGGGGGGGGGGGGGGGGGGGCGGCGTCAGCATCACGGCTGCAGTTTAAACATATTCCAACAATATCCAAACAGAACCATGAAAACCATGAAAAACAATCTGGGAAAAGTCTCCAAGCGAGAACGTGGATTTGAGAAGGAAGGAGCAGAGGCGGGAGAGAAACGAGATACAGGGGGCGGGGCACAAGCCAAGACGAGGAGGAGAGCGAACAAACGTGTCCGGGAGGGGAGAAAGAATCAATATAGAATTCTTTGTCTAGGGAGGTGAGGTGAGGGGGAGAAAATAAAATAAAAGAAACAAGCAATGCAGCGGAGGAAATAACCCAAACCGACAAAACACCGACGGGGGAGGGAAGCCCCAAGTTACCAGGCCGCGCACGAGGTACGACTCAGAAAACGATTAACTACACACAAGTTTGTACGAATTACAAACCAATACCAACCAGAAACACACAATAACACATACACAGCAAAATAACCAGTGGAAATTTGACAAAGACAAGAATGGGAAAACACTTAAACTTCGATGCCGTGGAGAGCTCGAAGTACGCTTCACTCGCCCGAGGAACCGGAAACCGAAACGAGGAACCGAAACACGGAAGATATTTATTATGAGGTAGCTCCCCAACCCCCAGCCCCCATTTTACTAAAATGAGAAGCGTCCATCCTTTCGTGCACACGCTTAATTTTAATTAAAGGATTCTTGCTGTGGTAGAATTTAAAAAATGCACCGTTTGAAAGCAAATAATTGATTTACTTGGAATAAAAATTTGTCTGTTTGATTCAAGGATGCCTCTTTTAAAAGCCCATCTATCTGGGTTTGAAGAAGAAGCAGGACCGTGAGCTTTAATGTAGTAATTCTGACTGTCGTAAAATAATGAAAAATGGTACCTAGTGGGGGGGCCAATGTTTTCCCGTTGAATTCAAATGTTAATTTGTGGACACTGGTTGGGTTGTCTTTAGGGATGATAGAAGTTGTAGAAAAAATATGTCTCCATTTTTTTCAAGTTCTTTATAGCGGCCATTTTGGATTATCAAAATGGCGTTTGTTGAAAACCGAAATTGTCATTATCTTGGCTTCTAAATGACCTAGAGTGTTAATTTTGGTGTCCAAATGTACATATTTGCGGATACTTAATCCAATAAACACACATTTATACACCTACATGCGTCATGGGATTCATGGACTCTCTGATCACATTCTTCAGTCGACGAATGCTGTCTTCCTGCCGAGCCCAGACTGTGGTTGATAGGTCGTGGTGCTCCTTGCGTGTAGCTGATTGTGAGCCAGCCATCTGACGGGCTTCTTCAGCAAGCCTACTCAGCTCTGGTGCTGTCAGAAAGAACCTTTCGCGGGCACTGGCATTCTGGGTAATGCCCACAATACCCCCTGTCACCTTCATGATCCTGTTGATGTGCTCCAGTGCATGGTCCACCCCTACAGCACAGAAGGGGATTTCATTCTTATGGACACTGAAGTTCCCATCCATGAACTCTTGGTAGATCCCTGGATCTGTCATCTTCAGGGCCTTCATCTCTGCAAGGTACCGGGGAGTCAGCCTGGCATATTTCTGTTTGTCATGTGCAAAGAAGTATATGCACATCTCATCCAGTGAAGACAGGTGAAGCTCAAATTGTCCATCACGGGTGGCACGGATGAATGTGTATATCAGCATTATCATCCGCATGTAGCGTCGCACAAACTTGAACAGTGGACTCTTGGCTTCTTTCCTCTCATCAAACTTTGCCATGGCCTCCAGGACTTCGTTTGACTCGAGGACAGCTAGCATGTTGTTCTGCGCGCTTGTCATCTCCTCTCGGTTGTGTAGATGACAGCTCTGGGCAACCTGTTGTGCTGACTGGGTACATGGGCCCCTCAGATGGGGATGCTCTTGGAAGAATTCGTCCACATAGAGGTCGAAGAGGGCTTGGACAGTGGTGATGTGGGCCTCCAAAGCCCTCTTCATGTGCTTGGCTTCCAGTATTTGTCTGGTCGTTGTTGGGCCATAGATATCAGCCTCAGACCAAGCCTCGTCAAGACCACTGTCCTCTATGGCATTCCCAGCAGCCCTCAGTGCAGCCATCACAGTGTGCATCTCCCCTAGTCGCAGTACCCACTTGCCTTTGCAGTCATCTCTGGTCATCTCCAGCTGTTTGGCTCGCTCATACAGGGCCATGTCTAAGGTGATCACTGTCTTCCTATCGGGACCCATGACCATGCAGTTGATTTGCTGTGTCTGTTTCAAGACTGTTATCAGTGTTTGCCATTCATGGGCTGGTGCTGCTACCAATGGCAGGGCGTTGACCTCTGTCAGAGGCTTCGAAGAGGAGAGCAGTGAGTTGTAGGCTGTCCAAGTTGGGATATCGTGATGCTTGATCCTACTGCCAGGTGGTTGTTTTGGATCATGGACGAGTGACCCAACAGGGTCAGCATGCTGGGGTTCTGCAGCTTGCAGCTGGTCATCTGGTGGGATGATGTCGTCTTGTACGTCCTCAGCTTCAGCTGTTCGCATGATTGTGCGTGAAAGTAGCCACACTGTGTCCGTCGCAGAGTACGGCTTGGTGACATCTGGGTTTGACCGTGTCTTGAAGCTATACGTGGTACCTGTGGCAGATTGTTTGTTTGGTGCTTGGCAAGGAACAAAGTCTGGAGCAGTCAGAACCTTGAGTGAGCGGTGTCTGGCCTTTCGGTCATGTAGTGTCAGTGTTCTATGTTCATCTGTGGAGGGTGCATGTTCCCGTCGTTGGTAGAGTGCCCAGGCTGTAGCATGGAGTGTCCGCTTCCCATCAGGTGTGTCTTCATTGAAGTCACTGTTGTCCACTGCAAAGAAGACAAACGTCCCTATGCGCATGGTTCTTGGAAAGTATACACCCTGTTCTGTCGTAGACTCTATGACTGAGTTGGCCAGCTGTGTCTCCAACCGCAAGATCCGACTATAATCAACAGACAGACCGAACCCATGCAGGAAATCCAGAAGCTTCTTGTTTCTGGTGGACTGATGGACTACAATGGCAACGGCAAGCTGCTGTGGCCATTCTAAGCGATGGCGGAATGGTGCATCTGGCTCTTTGGGCTTGTACGTGACTTGGCGTTTTGACTTGTAGCCGTACATGATGTTCTGACTGATGGTTATAACATCTCGATGAATAGTGGCTGAGCGCATAGTCTCTGGCTCAATGCTCGTGGCTGGTCCTTCCAGTAGCCAGCGGAGGAAAGCATAGAGTACTTTGGGTACATGCTTTTCAGCATCATCAGTGTTCATTTCTCCTTCAAATTGCCATGGGTGCTTGTTCTGACAAGCAATGGCACTGCGGAGAACAGAGGCACTCTCAAACAGTTGTTCGATGTTTTTTTCATTTGTCTTCGTCATTGCATCTTCGACAGCTGCATCACGCACGGCAGTGGAGAATACACAGTCTGACTCGTTTCGACGTTTTGGTTTCATGAAGTGAACGTCATCAATGTGAGAGTTGATTTTCTCCTTCATGCCTTGGGTAGTAGGTGATGGGACATTGTGCACACCATTATTGTCAAGAATCCTGGAGTAAACCGACTTCAGGTCAGACATGTTGAGAATTTCACCAGCTTGGAGTAGAGAGCGAACAAGGCTGACAAACTCAATGTCTGCGGCTATTTTGATAACATTAGTTTCTTGCAGTATGTGTTCTTTGTCATCACTTGATGTCCCACTCTTGGGAGCACGTTGGACATTCTGCACCCAGCATGGGAGATGATACTTGACGTCGATCGCATGAGCATCATGTGCACTGATGGCAGCACTCAGCTGAACTTTCCACTTGTGGTTGCTGCCTTCTTCAACAGCTTTCTTCAGCTGTTTACCTGCGTTGAACGTGCATACAACATGTACACTTTCCTTAGTGACCTCTTGACAGAAGAAACAAAGGTCTCTGTTGAATGGAGTTGATGATGAACGTGTGAAGCGAAGAGTCTCGTCTTGCGTAGAACCTGAGGTACTTGCAGCGGCATGTTGCAGGTGCAGAAGAAGGACGTCCACACCTCTTATGAAGATGCTGGGTGTCGCCATGTTCGCAGGCTTTCTGGTGGCGAACTCTAGCACGCTCCAGGTGAGCAGTGTTGCATGTAGATCCATAACATGCCCGGTGCCACTTTGCTTTATTGTTCCTCAAGTCAGTGGCAGTGAAACAGCTTAATCGTTCGCTGATCTGTTTGAAGTCGGCATCACCATATCGTGCCCTCTCCTGGATGAACTGGAGAAACTTTGCATATGAGCCCAGTGCTGGCTCAGTCACTAGTGCACCTTGGGGATCCTGGCACTGAATGCAAAGTGTGAAATCAGTTTCTTTCTTGGTTTTCTTGCTTTTTGGCTCCATCATAGCTCAGGGTCACGAATCTGGAACATACAAATAACAAATAACAATTAAGATAGATGTGCATTAAGTTAGATTTTGGACACTGGTTCGGCTGTGCCATAAAAACCTATTTTTATCCCTTGTAGGTTATTAAAGAAGGTTTCATTCAATTCTCTATCCCCAAAAATGTACAACTGGACACCAGAATCGAAACTCTAGGTCATTTAGAAGCCAAGATAATGGAATTTTACGTTTTCGACATCCGCCATTTTGAAAATCCAAAATGGCCGCCATAAAGAACTTGAAACAATTGGAGACATATTTTTTCTAGAACTTATATCATCCCTAAAGACAGCCCAACCAGTGTCCAAAAATTAACAAGCAATTTCACCGGGCATTTCAATCTGCTACATTGGCCCCCCCACTAACCGCTGGAATGCTAATTTATAGGTAATCTAATATGTACATTTAATAATCTAACATATAGATATATAAGAATGCTAATATAAAGATTTATATGGTTGAAAAGGTAATAATCAATTTAATCGGAACCAAAATTTGTGTCTATTTCACTATAAAGACGCCAGTTTTTAAAAGCCCTCTTTCAGGGATTGAAGAAGAGGAAGCTGGACTGCGAGTTTAATGCAGCAGTTCCAATGGGAACATTTATTCTACAAGAGCAGGTGTGTCCCGGTGTGTACCTCGGTTTAGAATAGGTACACCGTATCCCTGCTCATCGTAAGAGGCGACTAAGGGTTGGCGTCAGGAAGGGCATCCGGCCATAAAAACTGCCTCAAACAGGGAACCATGATTGTCATGGGGCCCGCAAGGCTAACCCCCGCTCTAGCAGGGAAAATGGCCTCAAAACGATCATTCATATTCATTCATTCATTCAGCAGGAATCCTTTATAAGAACATGTAAGGAGCACACGAGATTACATGTAGTAATATTTCTCGAAGAAATAGTAATATGTATACCGAAGGAGCACACAAACAACCATAGCCACCACTGCAGCACCAACAATAACGGCACTCTGTTGCGCGCATACCTCTGCCAGGCTGAACAGTTTGTGTTTTATGTTCTGCATACGGAACTGAACCAAAATCGAATCGCTTGTTCTTGTCACCTACACAAGTTGTCCACTTGGTTTCATCCAAATCTGTCCATAACTGTTTGAGATGTCGTGTTGGCCCCATCTCTGTGGTGAAGAATCACTTGAAAAATTAAAAAAATTCTCACATCCGGATCTGGATCCAGATCTTCACCAAAATTGAATCAATTCCTCCATGTTACACACTCAAATGTGTCTATTAAATATCGTCCCAAATCTGTCCATGACGTTTTGAGATATCCTGCTCACAGACAGACCAACAGACAGGCTGGGATGAAAACATAACCTCCGTCAACCTTTGGTAACAACAACATGTTATAAAAAAAACATTTTTTGTGTGTTTCACTTCGTTTTACATTCTCATTGAGCTTCACAAGTAGATATGCAACATGTTTGTGTCGTACAACATACTGTCTTTTGAATAAACCCATCGGTGAAGCAACAGGTATGCACGGCTAGTGAGGATGAATGTCTTGTGACTTTAATGTCCACCTCTTATGAATTATTATTTTAAAGATCTTGAACTCTCCCTTCCCATTACCTACCTTTATTTTCCTTCACAGGATATCTCCACAACGAGTTTTGCTCTTCAACATAACTGGCCAGAGAGATGCACAGAGTCTCCTTTCTCTCCTACAGGTGTTGTGCAGCTTACCTGTGAATGTCTTGATTACAAACACAGCCGATTAATTTGCTGTAATTGAAGATGGGATCAACATTGATAAATGTAAAAATAGGGGCAATACACCTGACCCGCTCACCTGGTAGAATAAAGCAGTATACTACACCGACTAAAGGTATTTTAAACAGTATCACGGTATTTCCAAACAATTTCAATGGTGGCTAGGAGACAGGATGGTGTGTAGAATCATACTAACGTAATCATCAGACTTTCATCAACAAAAAATACCTATTTTGGGGTACAACCCCCTTCCTTTAGACCCCAATATATATATATTTTTCCCAAACTCCGTGAACAAATGGTACATCACGGTGATAAAGGTTGTGGTCAAATTTCATTGAAATTGCGTGTGTAGTTTTGGATAAGAGAGCAAATACCTACTTTGGGGGGTTCAAACTCCCGTAGACCTCCTTAGACCTCAATTATTTATTTTTAATGTCGCGAACAACCTTTGGTATATCACGGATGACGAACAGAACGTTGTGGTCAAGTTTCATCGGAATTGTATGTGTAGTTTCTGAGAAGAAAGCCAATGCCTATTTGTGTGGTGGTGGGGGGAGGGGGGGCAAGCACCCAACCCCCACCCCCTGGAAACCCCTTCAGGACCCGATTTTTTTTTTTTTTAATGCAGTGAAAAAACTTCGGTGCATTCCGGGTGATGAAGGTTGGGATCAAGTTTCATCGGGATTGATTGTGTTGTTTCAGAGAAGAAAGCAAATACCTATTTTGGGAGTTCAAACCTGGACCCACTTTGACCACTAGTCGACCCCTTTAAGCCCCAATTAATTAATTAATTAATTTTAATGTCGTGAACAAACTTGAGTTTCAACATACCAAATATAATTTTAGCCAAGTTTGGTCACAATCCCATCAGCAGTTTCAGAGAAGTTGCAAGTGTTTACTGTCTGACAGACTAATGGACGGACGATGCACCATCCCATAAGAAGTTTCAGGTGAGCTAAAAATCGAGAAATTTGAGCCAATCATAAGCCTTTAAATTTGGCATTTCTGCTTCTCCTCTTCTTCCCCTCCTCATCTCTTCCTCTCTTTTTTTCCTCCTTTCTTCCTTTTCCCACGTGTGCGTGAAGCAAAAAGGGGGTAAGCGATCGGTCAAGTACATACGTACGTGTCTGAATTTTGTCAAGAGCATACATGGAAAACCGTTTAACAGAGGAAATTGAAATTTACCATGTGTTACATGACCATTTGATCGTGATTCCGAAGACCTAAAAGACCAGAGGACCCTTAAAACCCTCTGTCTACATTTTGTCAAGAGTATACATTGGAAACTGTTCAACTGAGGAAATTTAAACTTTACCACAGGTCACATGACCATTTGATATAGCGAGTACTGCTTGGATTACGCCCGCCCCCTCAGAGCTTGCATGGTGAATTAAACAATGCCTAATGCCCAGAGACAGTTACTTCCTCACGTTAGAAATTAGAATCATTGTAATCACTTCAGCCTTTATTGTGCTCGGCTGGTGGGGAAAAAAAGAAAGAAAGAAAAAAAAAAAAAAAGCGAAGAAGTACAATTCCCAGTTTTAACGATCTCCCGATTTATAACTTACTTTAGCGATCTCTTCTGGCGTCTATCAGCCTTGGTAGTTATGAAAACACTCGAACGAGAATAAAAGCTACTTTGCAGAGGCGAAAAAAGCTACTTTATAAATAAAAGCTACTTGATACTTTGTTAGCGCTCTCCAAGAAACTAGGTAACTGAACACATCCCAGGTTCATTACATGTTGGCGAGGATAAACATCCATGCCATGACATCTTTCAGCCATATTGATGAATTCGTCGCTCTTTTGGAAAATTTTGACATGACACTTGCAACGACATTATTGTATGCAACGGTGTTGTTGTGCATTACTTAGTGATTAATTAGTCATTGAATCGGTATGTTGGAGTACAAATGATTTATTAAGGGAAAAGGGGGGATGGGGTGAGGAGGTGATGTGGGGTAAAGTTACTTTCTAGCCACCCTGTACTGGGTTTAAAACTTTTGTTTTATTTAAATTTAATTATATATTTAAATGCTGCAGAACACAAATTGCCTTGTTTGCACTTCCATTCACAAAGCTAAGATTGTGCTCGGAAACGTAAAGCAAGAGTTGAAATGTCCATTCCCATGTCCTTAATCTTTAGACTGCATGTGGTAGCTCTCTATTTAATTTGAGCAGTTTGTTTCACGTAAATTTATAAAGGTGTTAATTTATGACAATAAACAAATTTAACTGTTGTCCATCTATTAATTTGCAATTGGTCACTGGCTTTGACACCAATACAAATTTTTATTATGAACCCTAAAGCATCAAAAAGCTACATATATCGACCAAACAGCTTCAGGTGGAGCACCTCGCTGTCATTAGAGCATTTACATTGCATCGGATGCGGCAATAAATGCGAATTGTTGCTCCCAGCTTGCCAGCTTGATGACAGAAGACGCCATTTGCATTTTTGCCACCTTCATCCCTACCCAGTTTAGAATCCCATGCGGACGCGGGCAACTTGATAGTCACTGATAATTTGATGAATTTACTCTGAAGTATAAATATAATTGGAACAAGCGTTACGCCTAGGTCCCCCGTCGGTGAAGTGATGTGAGTTGACAAAGTGGAAGACGCCGGAAACATGGAAGAGTCGATAATTTTTGCGAGTGGGTTGGAGACACACCCACACACCAGATTAGAAGTTAATAGTTCGTTTATTTTTCATGATATTCCGCTCACAAGGTCCAGACATATATGGTGGCGGCCATCTTGGATTTTGACGTGGAGACCCAATTTTCAATAGCGTTCTTCCTTATGCCGAGATACACCCTCACACCAGATTAGAAGTTGGTACTTCACTTATTTTTCAAGATATTTCGCTCACAATGTTCAGACATGTATGGCGGTGGCCATCTTGGATTTTGACGTGGCGACCCAATTTTCAATAGCGTTCTTCCTTATGCCGAGATACACCCTCACACCAGATTAGAAGTTGGTACTTCACTTATTTTTCAAGATATTTCGCTCACAAGGTTCAGACATATATGGCGGTGGCCATCTTGGATTTTGACGTGGCGACCCAATTTTCAATGGCCTTCTTCCTTATGCCTAGATACACTCACACGCCAGATTAGAAGTTAGTAGTTCATTTCTTTTTGAAGATATTCCGCTCAAGGTTCAACGCACGCACACACACACGGACGCACACACGGACGGAGGGGAAAACCATAGTCCCCCCTTTCGCTCCGCGGTGCGACGGGGGACAATAACCCAAACTTTTGCACAGTACTATATGTACGAAAGCCCATTCAAGATCAAGTATATACTAATACACACCCAAAAATATTTAAACTAGAACAGCACTCGGTAGAGAGCATATCTTCACCAGGCTGAACAGTTTACGTTTTGTATCCCACTGATGGGCCAGATGTGGATCCGGACCATAACCAAAATTTAGTCGGCTTGTTCGTGTCACCCAACCAACTCATCCAACAAGTTTTGGCATCAGACGTCCACAACCTTTTGAAATATAATAGTCCGGCAGCTAAGCTAAATATAGCATAACAATTGTGCATTTTGTGAGGAAAGCACCAAATTTGGCACACTAGTAGACTATCATATTATGAAAAGATCGGGATATTGGGCCATCTCAGATTCAGAGATTTGATTTTTTGCAGGATTTGCAGATTTTGCAGATTTTGCAGATTTGCAAGCTGAGATTGCAACGCCAGGGACGGCCGACTCCTTCCTGCGAGCTGCCCACGTCACCCGCACAAGAAGAGCTCATCAAATCACTGCAGCGGCATTGCACGTCCTGCAACACCGTGCGTATGAACGCCACTGTATGACATATGCTGATGATGCAGAAGACCTGCCTGAGTTCGAAGACCGGTGTCACCAGAGAGGAGAAGACATTCCCAACTTTCAGTACTGGGCAACTGTGCTGGAACTAGAGATGTTGGTACTGGTCTACGTATGTTCTCTGGTAGGCTTCATTCACAATGTACCTTGATGCCCTGACGGAACTGGTCCCATGGTTCCATGCCTTAGACCACACACACTATGCCAGGTGGGTCCCTGTTCACCTGAGGGACATGGTTGCACTCCCGATGAAGCACCCAGATGTAGCCAGAGAATTCAGGGCTGGCAACTTCACTGTACAGAAGACGAAGAAGGCGTTCTCTTCGATCCCAATCGAATCGAAATCTTCCAAAAATCAAATCTCTGAATCTGAGATGGCCCAATATCCCGATCTTTTCATAATATGATCGTCTACTAGTGTGCCAAATTTGGTGCTTTCCTCACAAAATGCACAATTGTTATGCTAAGTTGCCCCACTATAATGTTACTATCCGAAACCCGTGGAACATCCACGGAAGGGAGGATGTGGTGTATGGATAGAGTGTACCATTATGGATGGCATAGGGGATTTGCTTGTCCGAGTAAGAGTTAGGAAGAAAGATAAGAATGAAGAGTGTGTATATGAACAACGTATTTATTGCAATCTACTTAAATGACAACGCTACGATATACTTTTGAAAAATGAATGGATTCGTAATAGGAATCGGCATAGCACCACTCTGGCCACACTGGCGCAGTGGTATGTGTCAATGGAAAGGAACAGCAGTAGAACCATAGACTTTAAAAAAATGAACGGATTAGTAAATCGACTGGAATTAGCCCCATACTGGCGCATTGGTAAGCGTCAATGTCAAGGCAGAGCAGTAGGAATATAATACAATGAACGCAGTATCAGAGGTTGAAATTATTTTAAAACTTCTGTATAAACAATGTTTGGGGTAATAGTCAAGCCTCTGACGACTCCTTGCGTACTCGTATTATCAACCTTGATATACACATCTTTGAACGACCGTGCTCTTGAACATGCCACATATAACTGGCCGTGGGAGAAGACAGGAGCAGGCAAATAGATACCCAGTTTACGGAATGTTTGGCCCTGGACTTTATTTATGGTCATTGAATATGCCAGGCGAACAGGAAACTGAGTTCGCTGTAGAACGAAGGGTAAACTGGCATCAGATGGGGCGAGTCTGATACGGGGTATAAGAGCTCGTTGTCCCTGGTGGGCACCTGTTAGTATTTCTGCATCAAGTACGTGGGGAATGAAGGTGGTGAAGGCGAAGTCTAGTGCCATTGCAAAGACCTTGACGAATATCGAGATTCCTGAGAAGCATTATAATAGCCCCTGGTTTGAGGCTTAGACGGTGGGGCGGCATCCCCGAAGGTGTTATGCTGTTGAGAAATTCAATTGGATAGCTCTGAGCCTCTTCATTGTCATCAGAAATGGCGCAGTCAGTGCTGTAGTAGACTGTCTTTGGACCAGGAATTCTGTCCAAGACCTCATCATTTAGCTTCAGAGTATGTTCGTTGGTGGGGCTCAGAATAACCGTTTGAGCAAGATTTGCTTCTGACACATCATCGAAAACAGTCTATTATTTTTCCCTTTACAATGTTAAATTGGGGGGGAAGTGCGATACATTCCGGGTGAGTGTCAGGGAAAGGCTTGTGAAGTTGACCATTGCCAAGTTCAATCAGCCACTTAGCGAAATATTTTTGGTCCTCGTTGGCTCGCATGTTTTTCCAGTTTTACAACAGTAAAATGGTGCCAAAGATGAGAACGTTTCAGACAGTTTTCGACAATGACTGCATGCGGCTTCCTCTGGACAACTGGAAATACCTGTCTGAAGTCACCACCAAGAAGAAATTTTTTTCCACCGAAGGGAACGTCTGTAGCAGTTATATCTCTCAGTGCTATATCGATGGCATTGAGAGCATGTAAGGGGACCATTGATGTTTCATCAACAATAAACATGGTGACTGATCGAAGCAATTCAGCATGGGCAGAGTTTGGTGCTATATTGCAGGTAGACGTATCAATGATAGGGACTGGAAGCTTGAACAGATTGTGAACAGTCCGACCACCGTTGAGCAGTGTGGCGGCAATGCCTGTCCATGCACTTGAAGCAACTCTGAGACTCTGACCACGGAGAAATGAAATCAACGTATTGTAAAGCATAGTTTTGCCACTACCGCCAGGACCATCGAGAAAATAACAGCGAGGTCGTGGCGGTGATTTACTCTGAACCTCCACCACTGCAGCACACACAGCATCGAATAGCACCTTCTGTTCAGTGTTCAGAAGGGGTATCTGAGCTTTTGCCATTTCAGCGTGTGGAAAGGAACCAGATTCGGAGTCTAATTCAGCTTCGTCTGGGAGATTCGGAAAACCTAAAGCAGCACAAGTAAGACCAGCATCGAGTAATATTGCTTGAACGTGTTGCAGACCATGCAATTCAGCCACTTGTAAATCACTGGAACGACGAAAGTCCTCAATGAGCGATTCTCTGTGCTTTAGCCAAAGTGTCACTGGATCTTGTGGCTGACAATGGATGCATATTGTGGCAAAGAGGGACCTCAATTCACAAGGCATTCGGAATGAAGAAGCCTGTGTTAGTGCACTGTCCCATTCATCATTGTCTGACAAAAGGTGACGCATAAGACAGGCATCCTTGAATGAAGATGCCATGACGCCACCAACAGTTTTAATGTCATCGAAACAGGTAGCCCCAGGTACATGTAAAAGCAGTAGACGAAAACAGTATCGCTCCATGTCTTTGGGACCGACAGTGTACATGCGAGCTATGACATTTCCTCCGCCACGCTTCCGAGCCTGCCACGTTTTGTCAGATGTGAAGACATAATGGTTGGGAATTTCAGTGTAAATCCACTGCCACGCACTTTCATCATGCGAATTGAGTAGAAACCACGCAGTTAGCATGGTACGAGTATCGCTGGCTCTTTGTGCTGCCTCTTGCTCATGCCCTTGCTCAAAATATACTGGTTGTTGACGGGGAAGATGAACAGGCAATCGAATAACGGAGTGTGACTGCTGATGCATATGGAACTCGGAAAGTTGCCAGAAGGCCTCTGGAGCACTAACATACCTCGCATCGAGGTAGGTCGATATTTCGTAATGAGTGAGTTCGTTAGTCTGTCTAACTTCAACATTAGCACAATCATGCCCCTTGTATATGTATTTGAACAAATACTTGATGCTTTTGACTGACATGCATGCTTCAATATTGATATGTGCATTGTATTTCTTGGAAAGCCATGGGTTATATGGAACAACCCATCTGTTATCTACCTGCACATTACGAATCTTGATTGTGCGTCCATTATCCCGGCGTCTGTAGTGGGGATAACCATCAGCAGTAATCATGGTTTGTTGCCGAAATTGTTTTGGATAGTCTTTGGTGCAAACCCCACTGTCCATGCAGACTGATCGGGGATTGAGTATCCCACATGGTCCGTGAATCATGGTTGATTTGACAACCTCATAAAGCTGGGCTTGTATGGCTGGATCTGGAATTTCTGCACATATAAGTGAGTCAATGGTCCTCTGAATGCCGCAACTTACTTTCTGCATCAAGTACAATGAGTAAATGACAGTGCGGTAAGCCTCCTTTTTGATATTCGATAACATGGACAGTAGCGACTGGTTTACCCAATAATAATAATAATAATAATGCATTTATTTTATATAGCGCTTTTCAGGAAGCCCAAAGACGCTTTGACAGAGTGCAAAACATAACGCATAGCAAAACATAAAGACAATTGCAAAAAAGAAGAATCAATAGGGAAATATTCAAAGCACAAAGGAGGGAGAAGGAGAGGAGATAGTCAGGGGTTAGATGCTGTGGGTTAAATGTTGAATGCAGTGTTGAACAGGTGGGTCTTGAGTGATGTTTTGAATGTGGTGAGTGAGGAGGAGTCTCTGATGGTGTGAGGTAGCGAGTTCCAGAGGGTGGGAGCAGCGATGGAGAAGGCCCTGTCCCCCCAGGATCTAAATTTGGTCCGGATGGGGGGGGGTCAGGAGGTTGGTACCAGCAGAGCGGAGGTTGCGGGTGGGAGTGTGTCTGGAGAGGAGGTCAGCCAGGTAGGATGGGGCCAGGTTATGGAGGGCTTTGTAGGTCAAGAGGAGGATTTTGTACTGGATTCTCTGGGAGATGGGGAGCCAGTGAAGCTTGTAAAGGACGGGGGTGATGTGGTCACGGGTCCGGGAATGGGTGAGTAGACGGGCAGCGGAGTTCTGAATGTATTGGAGTTTATTGGTGATTGTTGAGGGTGAACCATAAAGGAGGCTATTGCAGTAGTCCAGACGGGAAGTGATGAAGGCGTGGATGAGGGTTTCTGCAGCCACAGAGGAGAGGGATGGACGGAGACGGGCGATGTTTTTCAGGTGGAAGAAGGCTGTCTTTGTGATCTGTTTAGTGTATTTGTCGAAGGAGAGGGTTTGGTCAAAGATGATGCCAAGATTCCGGATGTGAGGGGAGGTGGACACTGGGAAACCGTCGATGTTGAGGGCAAAGTTATGGGTGGACTTGGTGAGCGTTTTTGGGCCAATGATGATTATTTCAGATTTATCACAGTTAAGTTTGAGGAAGTTGATTTGAAGCCAGGATTTTATTTCAGTGATGCAGTTTGTCAGGATAGAGTGGGTGGCGGTGGAGATGGACTTGGTGGAGATGAAAAGCTGGATGTCATCGGCGAAGCAGTGGAATTGGAGACCATGACGGCGGATTAAGTGACCGAGGGGGGACAGGTAAAGGATAAAGAGGAGGGGGCCAAGAACTGAACCTTGGGGGACACCTTGGGGGAGGGGAGCAGTGGGGGATTTGCAGTTATTGATGGAGATGAACTGACGTCTGTCAGAGAGGTATGATTTAATCCAAGAGAGGGCAGTGCCGGTAATGTTAAAGGTGGTTTCAAGTCGGGTGAGGAGGATGGTGTGATCGATGGTGTCAAAGGCAGCGCTGAGGTCGAGGAGGATGAGAATGTTGAGGTTGCCAGCATCAGAGGAGAGGAGAAGGTCGTTGGTGATTTTGAGGAGAGCAGTTTCAGTACTGTGGTTGGACCGGAATCCGGATTGGAATGTTTCATACAGGTTATTGGCAGAGAGGTGATGCTTGAGTTGAGTGGCTACAGCGCGTTCCAAAACCTTTGACAGAAAGGGTAGGTTGGAGATGGGTCTGAAGTTATTTAGGGTGTCAGGGTTTAGTCCAGGTTTTTTCAGAATGGGGGTAACAGCAGCAATTTTGAGGGATGGTGGGACGATGCCTGTAGACAGGGAGGAGTTTATTGTTGCAATGATAAGTGGAGAAAGAGCAGGAAGGGAGGCCTTGACAAAGCTGGAGGGGATGGGGTCAAGAGTGCAGGTGGCAGTTTTCATTCCGATGAGGAGTTCAGAGAGGTCAGTAGGGGAGACTGGGGAGAATTGAGACAGGGGATGGCAGGATAAGGGGGGGCAGGTGGTTTGAGGGGGAGCGGGTGCGGCGGTGGTCAAGCTGTTGTAGATGTTTTCAATTTTGCGTTGGAAGAATGAAAGGAAGGAGATGCAGTTGTCTATTGTGAATGACTGGGTGGTGGTGTTCAGGGGGCTGAGGAGTTTGTTTATTGTAGAGAAGAGTGCTTTTGGGTTTCCGGAGCCAGAGTGGATAATTTGAGAGTAGTAGGCGGAGCGGGCGCGGGAGAGGGCATCTTTATAGTGTTGTATGTGGTCCTTGTAGGCCTGGGAGTGAACTGTGAGACCTGTTTTATTGCGGAGTCTTTCAAGTTGGCGAGCACGAGTTTTCATTAGGCGGAGCTCAGGGGTAAACCAGGGAGCAGAATGGGTGAAAGAAACTGTTTTGGTTTTTATAGGCGCAATTTGGTCAAGGCAGGAAGAGAGAGTGTGGTTGTAGTAGTCAGTGAGGTCAGAAGGGGTGTGGAGGTCAACGAAGGGAGAAGTGGACATTTTTTCAGAGAGGGTCGATGAGAATGAGGCAGGTGAAAAAGCGTTTAGCTTACGGAAGTTGATAGTGCGATAATGCCTTGGTGCTGGGGTGGGGATGTTGATGGTCAGAGTGATGGCTAGGTGGTCAGAGAGAGTGAGGTCGGAGCCAGAGAGATGGTGCAAAATTAGTCCAGTAGAGCAGACAAGGTCCAAAATGTGACCACGGTTATGGGTAGGAAAGTTGACATGTTGAGTGAGGTTAAAGCAGGTGAGTAAATCAGTGAAGTCAGTGGTTAGCGTGGAGTCAGTGGAGTCCATGTGGATATTGAAATCACCAAGGAGGAGGATTGAGGGGGAGAGGGAACATAGCTGGGTCAGAAAGTAGGAGAAGTCAGACAGGAATGATGGGTGTGGTTTGGGAGGGCGGTAGACAACAGCCATGACTGACTGTGTGTGACCAGAGAGTTTAAAAGCCAGGTGTTCAAATGATGGAGCAGATGAGATGGAGATGAGGTTGGTCTTGATGTCTTGTCGGTGAATAACGGCAATTCCACCACCTCGGCCCTCCGAGCGTGGTTTATTGATGTAAGAATATCCATTGGGTGTGGTGAGGTTGAGCGTGTAGTAGTCCAGTGGTTGTTGCCAGGTCTCAGTGAGACAGAGAAAGTCCAGTTTATTTTCCAGGATGTAGTCGTTCAGGATGAGGCATTTGTTGTTGAGGGACCGGGTATTGAACAGGGTGAGCTTGATGTTGTTTTGTACGGCGGGTATGAATCCAGGTGATTTGGCCAGGGTTCGCAGACAGGAGGTGCGATTTTGTGCGTTGTTGTGACCAGGTGTGTTGGGACGATGAGTGGGAGTGCGCTGAGCCGACCAGAGGATGGGGATGGAGTGACCTGATTGTAAATAAACAAACTTACGACCGGAGCCACGGTGAATGTACCTGGGTCGACGCAGGAGTCCATTCGATCTGATTGCAGAGATGCATGATGGGGTGGAGCGGGTTTTAAGCAGGAGAAGCCTTGCGGCAGAGTACCGCAGAGCCATGCCAGCAGGAGCGAAGGCAAAGCGAGCACGCGGCCAAGGGTGAGGAGGCGAAACAATCGACACAACCAACGGGAGTGGGCCCGAGGAAACAGCGATGGAGCCGAGCAGGTGAAGCCCGGAGCATGACGTACTTTTATGTCAGCAAGAAGTGCATCCAGGTGACGTTTGAAAACTCGAGCAACCAAATCGGGTCGATTCTCTACTCTCTGACCATGACCCAAGTTTTCGGTTATTTCCTTGCATTTCGAATTGCAAGTAAAAGTAAGAAAAAGGTCAGGCTTGCCATACTTGGAGATGATAGCCATTGCGTCTTGGTATTTCTGTGCCATGGCCCGAGGACTACCTTGGAATGTTGAAGGCAATATGACAATTTTACCAGGAGACAATGCTGACAATTCGGCTTGTCGACCAACGTGATCCATCAATCCCTGATAAAGGTCTATGCGTAGAGACGATTGATTACGACTGGTGAAGTCTAGGCGGGATGCTTCAGTTTTGACATAACAGTCAACCAAGTACTGTTGAAAAAGTTTCCCACCAGAGTGGATGGGACTGAAGCCACGTCGAACTGCACATCGGTATGCATAGAACTGTAGCATGGTTACCCTGTACCGCTTTGCAGTTTGGCGCTGAGAGCAATGTTTCATATCTAGTGACCAGCCAAGGTCTCCTCGCGGAAATAAAAGAGGATACACCATGGGGTCCATATTAGAAGACATGTAAGAAATATTGCGAGGAGCATCACCACGTGGGTACACAACAATGTCTCTGTTGGGAGGTGGAGCACCATTGTCACCGACGAAAATAACAGCCACTTCGTCATGACGGGGCTCGTTGTAGCGGCGCTGGTCACCACCCAGCTTCATGTACATGGTGACGCTTGTTGGAGGAGCACCACGTTCAGCGGCCTCTCTTGCTTGCGCCTGTTCAACTTGATGCATATTCTTATAAGCAGCAATGTAAGGGTTAAGCTGTGTAAGACAATTATTGTTTATGAGACTCATAACATCACGTCAACAATTTTGATTGTGCTGATTTTTCATTCTCTTTTCAATAGCTAGATGTCCTTCTAGAATATACAATTGGCTGTAAACGGGTTCTGCACCTGGTTCAGGGTGAAGGGAACCGGTTTAGTGATAAATCTGACCATGGATACGAAAACAATATGGGCCTAGACCTGGTGGCGTAGCCAATTGGGCACCGAGCGACGCCAGAGCAAAAGCGCTATTATACTGTCGAATATGTTCTAAAACGTTTTTGCTTCTGTCATCAGTACCCAGAAATAAATTTTTCAATACAGATGGATACGGATGTAGTGGTGGAAGTTCAACTTTACCATTGTGGCAGCAGTTTAATGCTTCCTTCGGGAAACGAAGAGCTGCACAGTACTCACAAACATTGTCCATTGTTCCAGAAAAGAATTGTTCTACCTGAGGAAACATTTGACGGCCGAGGAATCGACTGTTTGAGCGGTGTGGTTGATCCATGGCAGTAGACGCTTCATTGCCATGTTCAGGGGCTTTTGGCATGGAGTGGTGTGGTTGATCCATGGCAGTAGAGGCTTCATTGCAGTGTTCAGGGGCTTTGGCAGTGGAGTGGTGTGGTTGATCCATGGCAATAGAGGCTTCATTGCAGTGTTCCAGGGGCTTTGGCAGTGGAGTGGTGTGGTTGATCCATGGCAGTAGAGGCTTCATTGCCATGTTCAGGGGCTTTGGCAGTGGAGTGGTGTGGTTGATCCATGGCAGTAGAGTCTTCATTGCAGTGTTCAGGGGCTTTGGCAGTGGAGTGGTGTGGTTGGTCCATGGCAGTAGAGGCTTCATTGCAGTGTTCAGGGGCTTTGGCAGTGGAGTGGTGTGGTTGATCCATGGCAGTAGAGGCTTCATTGCCATGTTCAGGGGCTTTGGCAGTGGAGTGGTGTGGTTGATCCATGGCAGTAGAGTCTTCATTGCAGTGTTCAGGGGCTTTGGCAGTGGAGTGGTGTGGTTGATCCATGGCAGTAGAGGCTTCATTGCCATGTTCAGGGGCTTTGGCAGTGGAGTGGTGTGGTTGATCCATGGCAGTAGAGGCTACATTGCAGTGTTCAGGGGCTTTGGCAGTGGAGTGGTGTGGTTGATCCATGGCAGTAGAGGCTTCATTGCAGTGTTCAGGGGCTTTGGCAGTGGAGTGGTGTGGTTGATCCATGGCAGTAGAGGCTTCATTGCCATGTTCAGGGGCTTTGGCAGTGGAGTGGTGTGGTTGATCCATGGCAGTAGAGTCTTCATTGCAGTGTTCAGGGGCTTTGGCAGTGGAGTGGTGTGGTTGATCCATGGCAGTAGAGGCTTCATTGCAGTGTTCAGGGGCTTTGGCAGTGCAGCGTTCAGACTGCCTTTGATGCTTGGTCCTGAGGTTCCTTCCCCTGCCTTCTAGCTGTCTCTTTCGCCGGCATTTGAAAAGTATTTTTTACGAGACTCTATATAGCGTGGGTTGGATTTGTGTGAACAAAATCAAGAAAAAGGCAACACTTTGTAGAATCCAACTTACACTTTGTATAAAGTGTCACCTCCTGACTTTGTATTTTATATTGTTAGAGACAAAACAAACACTAAATAACACAGCCACATACCAAAAACGTGTATTTTCAATTTTCACTTGTGCAAAAATGCTACTCACAATTACATCGCCTGTGCGTCGGCCTGTGATTGAGCCAGAGAGTTGGCCTGTGAGTCAACTTCCTTTCCAATGTCTGCAAGAATTGAAATACTGATTGTGAATGTGTAAAATTATATGAAAGAAGAACATGCATATCAATAGACGATGCCATTGAAAAGGAGAGCAGCTGTCAATAGAAAAGGATGTCTGACTTATCAATTTGACATTATTGCACAGGAAATGACAAACAAAGAAACAGTTAATTTCCATCGGGTAATATTACGATGAGAGATCAGCCGATACCTTTATTATGTCCATCAGCATCCATGGCACTTAGAAAAAAAAAACGTGGCATCAGCCAGCCGCAGCCAACTATCACGTACCGTCTCGAAGTCAATGCCATCCTTTTATCTCTTCGTATACAACTCACTGATTTCTACCTTATCGTGAACAGGGTAAAGCCTACTTTGATAATCATGAACGGTGGCAGATGCAGGAGTTGGTGAAACAAAGGGGGGGGGAGGGGGGAGGGGGCTGATCATGACCTACCCGACGCCACATGGCCTACGCCATTTGTTGAGATCATGGCCACAACGGAAACACAACTGGATAGGTAGGGCCTAGGCCTACGCCTACGTTTCGTCACTCGGCGAAGTACACTTTGTTTTAAGCTTTCAGAAGCTGAAGCCTTGTTATTTATTGCTTTATATGATACTGATGGGCTGCTGATCGGTTTCACTTCGTCGTAATCACCAGTATCTGGAATAAATTATGGTAAACCCACCTGATGAGGTTAGCGCACACCGCGATCGATGACACCGGCACAAATGGCGGCATGCATGCTCTGGATTGTCCACTCAGTGGACGGCTTGCTGTCGCCTTCGACTGTCCAATCAGCGGACGGCTTGCTGCGCCTTCACCCAGCAGACGCCAATACGATGGCGTCGTAAGATGGCGTCATATCGGCCGTTAATCGGATGCTTTTGGGCCCCAACGTCGGCTAATTCAGATTTTTCGAGTATGGCTGTACGTGATAAACAAAGAGTGCGGTTCGTAGATCATGAATCCATTAGTGCCGTGGGCATCGGGTCACTGGGTGCAGCGTAAAAGGGATAACAAAGTCGAGTCCTTACGGTATTATTATACAGATACGTATATCGTTTTGGCCCTTTCAATGGTGAAGAATCACTTATGATTTTAATAAATACTCGTATCCGGATCCGTAATTGGATCTTCACCAAAATCGAATCGATTCTTCCTTGTCACACACCCAACCTATCGACCATCTCGGATCCGCATCCGGATCTTCACCAAAATCTAATCATTTTATCCTTGTCACATATACAAACTCTCTACCAAATTTCATCCAAATCTGTCCACAACCTTTTGAGATATCCTGTTTGGAAACAGACAGACAGATAGACAGAGGTGAAACCATAACCTCCATCCACCTTCGGTGGCAGAGGTAATTATTTAAAAATATATATATTTTGGGAGGGAGCAGGTATGCAGGTTGAGACCTGTTATGCAGGTTGTTATGCACAAACTGTTATGCAGGTTGAGACATATAAATTGAGAATTGCCGAATGAAATTTCCCAAAGTATTCGCAATACTTTGTACAAAACCCGAACCCTAATCCCTCCCCCTTTCACATCTGAGTCTGTTTTAGATAAACTGATTAATAATTTCCTCAAAAAGGTTTCATGTGATGTACTGAAGTCTTATTTTCCTCTCTTTCAGGCATACACGTTTGATTTTGCCATCTTTTGTCCCAATATCTCGTCCCAAAATCAGAGTCAAGGTACCTATTCCAACTTTTACCAAACCTTCACTTGATTAATGGGTGCTTTTGTTTTTCCGTAATTTGCCTCATTACACTCACACGGATCATTACATGTCATACGATGTTGCTTTGTATGGTGTACATGTCATACGATGTTGCTTTGTATGGTGTACATGTCATACGATGTTGCTTTGTATGGTGTACATGTCATACGATGTTGCTTTGTATGGTGTACATGTCATACGATGTTGCTTTGTATGGTGTACATGTCATACGATGTTGCTTTGTATGGTGTACATGTCATACGATGTTGCTTTGTATGGTGTACATGTTATACGATGTTGCTTTGTATGGTGTACATGTCATCCGATGTTGCTTTGTATGGTGTACATGTCATACGATGTTGCTTTGTATGGTGTACATGTCATACGATGTTGCTTTGTATGGTGTACATGTCATACGATGTTGCTTTGTATGGTGTACATGTCATACGATGTTGCTTTGTATGGTGTACATGTCATACGATGTTGCTTTGTATGGTGTACATGTCATACGATGTTGCTTTGTATGGTGTACATGTCATACGATGTTGCTTTGTATGGTGTACATGTCATACGATGTTGCTTTGTATGGTGTACATGTCATACGATGTTGCTTTGTATGGTGTACATGTTATACGATGTTGCTTTGTATGGTGTTTGAGTAATTGTACGATTTATTTCTCCACAGATCAGAAAAACCTTAAGGTTACACCTTCTGCCATGATCAAAGCATCCTGGGAATACAAGGGAATGTGGGATAGGCTGGAAAAAGAGAGTCCTTCCCTCTACTCTCGTCTTCACAAGCCATCCTCTGTTCCTGCTCCGTCATTGGTTTTTCCCAACATTTCTGATTCACTCGATTGGTTGAAGATGTGGACTCGTGTGATGCAACGTGATGGACAAGACAGAAAAAGAGAAGAAAATGGTGCCATAAAGGGAGGATATTTGGAGGACATTGAGGAAATGAGGAATGGAAGGAAGAAAGCAGAAATCCATGACGGAATCAATCGGTGCTTTGACGAGGGATTCGTGGGATTGAGGCGGAAGGAGACGGCCCATAGAGGAGAAGGAAAACAAGAGACGATGGAAGAGGATGAGCAGGAGCGGGAAGTGCTCGTGTTAGTTACTGGAAGTCTCCATCTTGTGGGTTGCACCTTGAAGGTTTTGCTTTCCAATGTTGATTAATCATCCGTCTGCTTCCATGTTTCTCTCCATTCTGCCTTTACACCTCCGACTCTTTCACAAGATATACCAGCATCACCACCGATCGGTTGCTGCTTTTTATCGCCTGGAATTTCATTCATTACAAGGAACTTTTTTTAAATCACGTGAGCCTTTTAGATGAATTTGAATGATCTTTTTTACTTAAAACGGATTTTTCTCTCGGCCTCTGTCTTCATTTTTTCTCCATTCCAATCCTTAATTTTCCGCTCATTTTGTCCTACTTTTTGGCTTGTACAAACTTGAATTCATCAATACTGAGCTTCCTTGAACGCCTTTACCAGATTGTCCTTCAATCGTGTCATTGTGCCATGCGTGACTGATCATCACCATTGCTTGGTGGTTAAATGTGAAACTGCTCTTTTAACCATTGAATTCATTGAAAATTCATCAGCTTGGAATGTTTACAGACATTTTCGTCCTTCCTGCTGTGTGCAGGTATCTACAAACTGCATCGGTATTTTGGGGACTGTAACTGTTGCCAAATAAATGTATCATACTAAAATTCTGTCTCTGTCTTGAAAACGGCTTGGCAGATCTCCACCCAATTTTCCATGCATGCTCATGATGCCACCTGTCCCCACCCATCCACCCTTTCCTCCCCTTCCGAGGACGGTGAGGCAAGTGGTGAATTTACCCCTGTGCACGCAGTTCGCCGATCCCTGCCGGAGAGATGGGGTATTACTAGCCACGACGAGACAATAAGTTTGCCCCATGTCCCTCGTCCCCTCAGGTGTTTCGTTTTTGAAAGCTGTTAACCGAGTTTGTGATTTATTCACTTTTTTGCGGATATCACGTCAACAGCCGCTGTCTGTGTCGATGCTTCGATCTACCATCCCCATTTTTACGAGGGCCCTGCCCACCAACCAGAAATCCTAATTATCCTTTTGGGGTAATTATTATTTACACTGTATACACTCCCAAGTAATCTTTATTTGAGGTTTCTGATTAACTCTGTTTGATGCCAAGTTTTCTTGAGTTTTCATGTCGGTGTATGCAATGTTTTTGGTAGACTTTGTATTGGAGCCATGGCAGTTGGTTTTATTTATTTGTTAACAATAATTGCTTCCCATTAGTCATATTAAAATGTTGGTACTGGACAACCTTTCCATGAAACCTTCTTGCTCTCCTAGCAAGCCTTTCACCACCTATCCACCTGGCTCACCTAATCAGCCATTGACTACCAATCTTTTGGACTACCAATCTAGCCCACCTAGTGAGGCAATGACTTTTAGCTCTCTGGTTTACCAATTGAGCCATTTACATTATTGCAATTTGGCTCAACCAATTGAGCTATTGATTACCCAGACATCTTGCTCTCCGAACAGGCCATTGACCATTATCTCGCTCACCTAGCGATGCATTCACCACTTGGTCGTTTCATAAGGCATTGGGCCACCACGTGCATCCAGTATGTTCTGTATGTGCCATGGCATAGAGTCCACCAGCGTCTGGAATGCTGCAAGAGGGATGTGGCACCATTCTTCCACGAGAAAGTCAATCGACTCCCACCTGTTTGATGGAGGTGAAAAACGCTGTCTCAGGCATCATTCCACAATATCCCATAAATGCTTGATTGGGTTCAGATCTGGTGATGGATAAGGCCTTGACATATGGATAACGTCAGTATCGGGCTCATCATATCATTGGGCGACCATACGTGTTGTGCAGATGGGTTTTTTTTTGTATATTTAGTCGAGGCTCGCATAAGAGCTAACCACATATAACATAAGGAATTGTCCTAAGATGTATTGTCATCCTGGAAGACACCCCTGCCGGCAGGAAAGAAATGCTGCAACATGGGGTGAAGATGATCACTCAGTACCATTAGGTAGCGATTGGCATTGACCTTGCCTACTGAGGGAACGACAGTACTCATACCATGCCAGGAAAATGTGCCCCACAACATTACAGAACCACCAAAACCCTTCACTGTTGTAACCAAGCACTCAGGGTTGTAGAGTTCTGTAGGTTGGCACCACATATGCACTCATATGTTTGATGAGAACATGGTGAAGGATTATTCATCTGACAATATCACATTTCTACACTGCTATGTAGACCATTGTCTGTGCTCTTTGCACCACTGGACTCGCAATTGTGCATTGCTAGGTGTGATGAGCAGTTTGTGCACTCCAACCCGGACGATGGTATCCCGCTCTGTGAAGTTCTCGGCGAACCGTTTTTGATGAAACTGGCTGCTGGTGTCCCCGGTTGAAATGTACAGTCAATTGATCTGCAGTTACTTGCCTGCTTTGCTTGCCTTACACTTCAAATTAATGCATGGATATTGGAATCCTGAAGTATGCGATTCCGCCCACTGATGCCCTTTGCTAATGATGTTTTTCCCTCGGAGTTACATGCCGACATCACCTTGGACACCATTGTTTGTGAAACGTAAGCAAGTTGAGCTGTCTGTCACTGAAGCTCCTGCCAAACGTGCCCCAAAAATCACCCTCTTTCAAAGTCGCAGCCATGTTAACCATAATTATAGGCAACCAGGCCTGTGCAGCATTTTTATATATGACCCTAAGCATACTGGGATGTTATTTGCTTAATGAACACAAGGGCCACACATGCATGGAAGCCCTTGCTTTCAATATACTTGATGTTCCCTATTTACCCAGGTGTTTCAACTTGCCATTTTTTTTCCTTTTACCCAGGTTTTTTTGTCCACTACCTGTATCTGGCTATTTTTTCTCACCCGAGTAAGCTATTGACCAGCCTGCCATCTCTCTCCTAGCCAGCCATTGAACATCTAGCCTTCTGACACACCGAGTGAGTCATTTACCACCGAGCCATCTCACTTGGGTGTTTCGGCATTCTGCCAAAAAGATAATGGAAAATTCTAATAACTACCACTCATCTAACACGCCCCAAAAACTCAACACCACGCAAGCAACCGGGAATAATCCAAGCTTACGGCCGTCAGAGATTTTAAACAAGAAACTGGATCAATTCTTTTACTTTGAATATAAAAGACTTTAAATCTAGACTGCTCATCCATCTGGTTATAACCTTTATCAAAAGTATATTTCCATCTGTGTACATTCTTGCAACATTGTCCACATTGAATTTGTTTCCTATAATTGATTCGTTTTTTATTTACATTTGAATTTTGCGACTTTTTATTTCAATCTTGTGATGAGGGACCATTTTGAGTTTTTCAAATAGTACAGTGCACTTCCTTCAGCCACCTTCAGTCACTTCCCCTGCAAAAAATATTCACTTTATCTTCAATTTCAAGTACCCAGTAATTAATATTATCATACCACAAAGTATTTACCTAACCCCACAAATTATTGTCACCCGTCGCGCCGCGGAGCGAAAGGGGGACTATGGTTTTCCCCTCCGTACGTGTGTCGGACTGTCGGTCCGTCCATCCGTGCGTACGTGCGTGCGTAAGCGAAGGACCGCATTCGAATTTGGTGTGTGGGTGCAACCCACGTCAAAATCCAAGATGGCGACCGCCATGTATGTCTGAACCTTGTGAGTGGAATATCTTGAAAAATAAGCGAAGTACCAACTTCTAATCTGGTGTGTGGGTGTATCTTGGCATCAGGAAAAACGCTATTGGAAATTGGGTCGCCACGTCAAAATCCAAGATGGCCGCCACCATATATATGTCTGAACCTTGTGAGCGAAATATCTTGAAAAATAAGCGAAGTACCAACTTCTAATCTGGTGTGTGGGTGTATCTCGGCATAAGCAAGAACGCTATTGGAAATTGGGTCGCCACGTCAAAATCCAAGATGGCCACCACCATATATATGTCTGAACCTTGTGAGCGGAATATCTTGAAAAATAAGCGAAGTACCAACTTCTAATCTCGTGTGTGGGTGTATCTCGGCATAAGGAAGAACGCTGTTGAAAATTGGGTCGCCACGTCAAAATCCAAGATGGCCGCCACCATATATATATATGTCAACCTTGTGAGCGGAATATCTTGAAAAATAAACGAACTACTAACTTCTAATCTGGTGTGTGGGTGTATCTACGCGTAAGGGAGAACGCTATTGAAAATTGGGTCGCCACGTCCAAATCCAAGATGGCCGCCTTGCGTCTTCCACTGTCAACACATCACTTCACCGACGGGGTTAGGCGTCACGCTTGTTTTTGTTACCTCTGCCATCGAAGGTGGATGTAGGTTATATTTTCACCATTTGTTTGTCTGTCTGTGAGCAGGATATCTCAAAACGTTATGGACGGATTCGGACGAAATCTGATGGAGAGGCTGTGCATGTGATGAGGAAGAATTGATTAGATTTTGGTGAGAATCCGGATACGAGAATTGGTTTTTAAGTGATTTTTCACCATTGAGAGAGCTCAGCTCTCTTTCACCTCTGGAGCTCAGGCAGAGTGTCCATCGGGTTCTTGGTCACCTCTCTTACCAAGGCCCTTCTCCCCCGATTGCTCAGTTTGGCCGGGCGGCCTCATCTAGGAAGAGTCCTGGTTGTTCCAAACTTCTTCCATTTAAGAATTATGGAGGCCACTGTGCTCTTTGGAACCTTCAATGCAGCAGAATTTTTTTTGTAGGCTTCCCCAGATCTGTGCCTCGACACAATCCTGTCTCTGAGCTCCGCAGGCAGTTCGTTCGACCTCATGGCTTGGTTTTTGCTCTGATATGCATTGTCAGCTGTGAGACCTTATATAGACAGGTGTGTGCCTTTCCAAATCATGTCCAATCAATTGAATTTACCACAGGTGGACTCCAATCAAGGTGTAGAAACATCTCAAAGATGATCAAGAGAAATGGGAGGCACCTGAGCTAAATTTCAACTGTCATATCAAAGGGTATGAATACTTATGTAAATGTGATATTTCAGTTCTTTCTTTTTAATAAATTTGCAAAACTTTCTAAAATCCTGTTTTGTCTTTGTCATTATGGGGTATTGAGTGAAGATTGATGAGGGAAAAAATGAATTTAAACGATTTCAGCATAAGGCTGCAACATAACAAAATGTGAAAAATTGAAGGGGTCTGAATACTTTCTGAATGCTCTGTGTACACGACATGCCCAAAAGTATGCAGACACCCCTTCTAATGAGTGGATTCGGTATTTCAGCCACACCCATTGGTGACAAGAATATATAATGAAGCACACAGCCATGCCATCTCCATAGACAAACATTGGCAGTCGAATGGGCTGCACTGAAGAGCTCAGTGACTTTCAACGTGGCACCGTCATCGGATGCCACCTTTCCAACAAGTCAGTTCGTCAGATTTCTACCGTGCTAGAGCTGCCCTTGTCACTTACCTGCACGGGCGAACACGGCACGCACGGGGGGGGGGGGGGGGGGGGGGGTTATCCAATCCCCACAATAAATAAACGTACAAGACAGGCAAATCAACAATGCAACGAACAAAGGTTTAATGAAAATAAATGCCAGGCTAGCAAAAGGTAAGGTAACCTAAATTCCTATATGAGGAACCCTCCACACGGTCATACACAACACAAGGGGATGATGAAATAAAAATAACATGTAGTGTGGTGTGTTGGCTGATACTCCTTGACCGGTCTCGGAACCACCACGTGGGAACCACAAAAGATGGCGCGAAGTCGCGCCCAGAGCAGCCACCGACCTGCGGAGCGACAGCTAAACCTCCTCCTCCTCCGATCGTCCCACGCTCCCAAAGCTCCGATGTCTCTCAGGCGCACACGGCACGAAGCGCAGCCGTCATGAAGCCAGCACCAGAGAAAGGGGAAATATGCGGCCACTTGCGATCAAGCCCAGGACAGAGAGAGTGCTACTGCTCGCGATGAAACCCATCACAAGAGAGAATGCAAAATGCGACCTTTGTGCGAGGAACACAAAGAGCAGGAAGTGTGACCGCTCGTACCAAGAGCCCGGGCCAAGAGAGAGAGAAAAAATGGCGGAACTTTTCCTTTTTACTCCTCTGTCTCGAACGTTCTCTCTGACGCCACATTCGCTCCAATCACCGAGTGCCACCCGCTCATCCCATCGTTCTTTAACCAATCGGTCTTCGGGGCGTAGCCTCACGACCACTCTTGGCGCCCATCGAGATGATTTGACTCGGTGGTGTAATCGCGTCGGGGTATTGTCGGTGCTTGTGTTATTTGCAATTATGTACCGATCGCATGGCTGTCCGAGTGTTCTTTATAAGAACAAAGGGAAAAATCAGAAGGGCAATTTACACACTGGGAATTTTATCCATATGCCCTAACTAATTAGCATCGCTCCATCCCTCCGCATGGTGACACATAACGCTTACCCGGACATCCGGCCCTGACTTAGATACATGAAAGTGGTTACATGGCATATGGTGCACGCTAATCTATACAAACCTATCTGGACTAAGGTATTTAATTGCCTACCTCCATACACGTAATAATATTGTCACGGATCCCAGGTCTGTCGACGTAGTAAGGGGGTGGGGGGGGGGGGGGGTGAAGTCCCTGGTTCCCCTCAGATGCCGGGTCCACAGGCCGCCGGCCACGACTAAACTCGCGGACGACGGGTTGCTAAGCAACTTCAAATGCCAATCCCCCAACCACGGGTGAAGGGTTATTGGTCACTTCCTAATTACCTTCTTCAAGACCACGTGGTTAGAAAGACCGGGAAATGAACCTTCGCGTTCCCACGTCTTATGGTTTGCCGAGCGGATCACCCGGTGTGGGTCGCCGCGTTATCCTGCGCGATTTTTGGGCCTGATTAAAGTCAACACGGGTCGGACTATGCCTGGCCAATGGAGGAAAAGACATACACGAACAGGATGAAAGGAACAAAAATGTACACGTCTTTTATTTATTATTATTTACAGAACAAGGACGAGAGCAGACTTAACAATGCTACCTAGCCTAAATCCCAACATAGGCGCCTTCACACACAGACAGGGGATGAATTGCACAGGTTAATTCGTACCGATCGATGTGCTGACGCGGACTCGAGGGCGGCCGCTTCTGCACGCAGCGCACGGTTCGATCCGGACGTGCAGCTTGGATGAAGGAAGGTCCGAAGGACGAACCGCCGCTTCGAAGTCAGCACGAACGACGATCCCTGCTCCAGTAACGATTCAGCGCAAGCGACGACCTCGGCTCGGATGAAGAGTCAGCACGGGGAACGAAGGTCGAGCGCAGGAAGGACAAACCAGCACGTCGGACAGCCAGCTCGAAGGTCGACGACGAGAGAGGGCAGCCAGAGAGAGCCAAGTGCGATGGACGTGGGGTTTATATCAGGTCGAAAAACTTCCTAGAATGTTCCACAGGCTCCCATTGGCCGAGGCAATGCTGGTAGATTTCCAGCGAAGTTTGCTCGGGAAAATTCCAGACCTGATAGGTTGTTTACGTGTCCACGACCTCTCATTGGCTGCTTGTTGGTGACGTGGGCGGTTCCTTTAGCCACGCCTACCAAAGCCGTGGTTGATCTTGTGGACTAATTTTAGCCACGCCTACCACCTGCACATCACCACGTCTTTGTTCTTCAACCATACGAAGGTTTGAATCTTGCCTAAACTCAACGCATATCTGCTTTAATGATTACACAATGGGAAGGGAGCTAAACTTTACATTTAATAAGAAATAACTGACCACTGCAGGCTACATGTTGTCGTGTAATTAACTATAGGGTTCGTTCTTTTTTGCAAAACCGCAACACTATGTTGGTTTTAGCCCTATCACTCAATGGTGAAGAATCACTTAAAAATTAAACAATTCTCATATTTTATATCCGAATCCATATTCAGATCTTCACCAAAATCGAATCTGTTTGTCCTTGTCAGACACCCAGCCAATTCCACTAAGTTTCGTCCAAATCCGTCCATAACTTTTTGAGATATCCTGTTTTTGGCCCTATCTCCCAATAGTGAAGAATCACTTTTAAAATCCTAGTAGCCGAATCCGGATCTTCACCAAAATCGAATCATTTCATCCGTGTCACATACGCTACATCTCTGCCAAATTTCGTCAAAATCCGTCCACAACTTTTTGAGATATTTTGTTCACAAACGGACAGACTTTGGTGGCGGAGGTAATAATCCACTGCATTTATGTAAAGCCAATATATCTGCCAAATAAGTCATTCAAAAGATTCCCAGTGTCTGTTATGGAAAGGCTGTCAGTCCTCTCTCGAATTGTTCAGTTGTAGATTGTGTTAAGATTGTCTGAAGTTAATTCTGTAACCAAGGGGCCATGGAAGAGTAGGACCTGTCTATGTAACCTTTTACCTGGAACTCTGGTATGTGCAGGGCACACCTGAAGAATGTAGACCAGGACGAAGGCAACGAACTTGGATCATCTTTCGAAGGTATTGTTACGGATACGGAGTATGGCACTCCCCTTAGCAAGGGGGGGTTAATCCCCTCGCCTTGTTAAGCTGGCCGTCTCCGTTCCTGGGGGTATGACGTCACTTCCGGCCGATGGTACGTAGGGTCGTAAGCCCAATTAGTCTTAATACCTAAGTATTACCACCGGCCGTAAGCGAGGAAGTACTCCCGCCCGGACCGCAGCGTGATTGATGGGTTACGCCGAGCGAAGCGAGCCGCCGTGCGGGCCGTTAACAATGACTAACCCGAATATAAAGCGGTTCGGCCAAAATCGTGCCACATGTATTCAATGGGGAAATCACTAAAGCGATCGGACGAGAATGAAACCAAAGTAAGGAGGAACAGGTATTTATTAACTACTATACAAGAACCAAAGGAAGAGTAGAAATAAAGGTAATATACAGAAAATGGAAGGAGCAGAAGGACACAGAGCAATTCCTTAAACAAGTTTACTTATTCCCACAGGACAATACAAACAGACTCACACGAATAGGGAATTGCAGGCAGGAATGAATGGCTGGAAGGAGAAGGTTCAGGTGGGACACCAGGGCAGGAAGGTCCGGGGATCGCGGCACGATGTCGGGGTCCCGCTTGAGCGTCCACGCTCTGGTTCCGTGGCGAAAAGCCGGTTGTTAGTGCTGGTTGGGATCGCCCACGAGCGTGCCGACTCTCACTCGCCGCTGGATGTTCGCGCCAAGCAAATGACGAAGATGAATGATGGACGATCCCCTCAACTGGTACCTTCTCACCGTCTCTCTCCCTCCCTCTCTGGTGGGGGCCTCACGCCAAGGATTTTATAACCACCCCCTTGGAACCCTCTCGAACTTGCCAGATCTTTCTTGCCACGCCCTCTCAAGCCATGCCCACCGAGCTCTGGTTGGTTGGTAAGGGCTCTTTGACTCCACCTTTGATGACGAGGTGGGGCCACGCCCGTGCTCTGGCGGCTCCTCCCCCTTCTTCTCTGAGATGACCTCGTGCGTAATGGAGTCTGGGGCGAAGAAAACAGCCCAATGCAACGGCGGCGAACGCCGCCGAAAACAGCCCAACTGTCACTTGCACTTTGGAGACGATTGAGGAAATTCAAGGGGGCCTGTCTTATTTGATTGATTCAACGTAGGGTCAAATTATTGGGAACACAGCCTTACCTGAAACACATAATAATGAAATAACTACAGAGAGGTCCTATGGTTCGCTACGTGGTGCAATGTGGACTAACTAAGCAATTAACAGCGAATTAAGGGGAAATGTACACAGGGGTTATTTATAAGGGAATTTACGACTAAATTTACATGTGAAGGTTCTAAAAACCGCAACAGTATTTTAGAGCCTGTTTATGCACCACCTTAAAAGTAAGGATGATGATGATCTTAAATTGGATTTGTAAAATGATCCAGTGTAGCTCCTTGAGGATTGGTGTCGTGCAATGGTGATTGGATTGCATGAGACCCGGAACCTGTTCTATCATTGTACGTTTAGAATACATGGAGTGGTTTTGTTTCAGGTAGTATGGTGTACCACATCTTCAAACATCACCAATATATGGACATTTGGTCGTCTTTGAGAAATAATTAACTTTCATTTAACATATCTGTTTTGTTTTACATTAAAAAATATCTGTTAGCTTGACCCTTTCTCAGTACCAAGTACTTACAGTTTAAACCTATCCACCACTACTCTGGTTGAGTTGGTTTCTATTGGGCACAGTAAAGACTTGGTAAATGGACCAACCCATGTCATGACTGTACATGTGACTGACATACATACATACATACACACACACACACACAGACGAACACACACACACACACACACACACACACACACACACACACACACGTTGAAAAAGGAAACCAGAATTGAAATTCATTGAATAAGGATTTGTTGGGGGTTGTGGGCATCATGTTCAGAAACATGAATGGTTCAGAAATTCATCATAAGGGACTGAGGACTTCTTTGGATAACTTTCCTTCTCTAAAACATAATAGAGGAGGGCTTGTGGGGAGGCCACTGAAGACCAATATTGATATCTGACAAAATGAAGGGCAGGATACATAGTTGTTGCATTGACTACTCATTGTGTCGCCGCATCTAGGCAGTCATCTAAATTTCTGGATTCTTGCATATAGCTGAGCTCTGTAATTTCTGCAGATGGGCCTGTGGGGTGATCATGTACACTCTACTTGCTGGGGGTGATCATGTACACTCTACTTGCTGGTTCTCCTCCATTCTGGCACCGAAAGAGAGAAGTAGAAGGAGGAGAGAAGAGGGCTGGGAGTGTGGAGGAGGAGAAGAGCGTAGCGGTGAGTGGAGGAGGAGAAGAGCGTCGGGGCGAGTGGAGGAAGAGAAGGAGAAGAAAAAATGGGTGGCAGAAGTGAAATGAAATGCAGTGAAGTGAAGAGATGAGGGATGGGTGGAGAAAGGGAGGTTGATGTGAAAGGGGGATGCGAGTGATGATCCGGGAGTGAGGAAAAACCGATTTGCCAATGGCTAGGAGCACAAGGTCACATTTTTGTATGTATTCTTCCCTGCACTGCAGTTCGCACGAATGCTTGTGGTTGAGCCAAAACTGCGCTGCACCGCAGGGCAGGCTCTTGCCCATCCTTTCTTCCAGCAGTACTTTGTTGAAGAGGTTCGCCATTTCAGCCCCTACCGCAAGTTCAAGGTCTGTGTAGCTCCACACACTTTTGTTTTCCCTTCAAACTAACATCATTATCAGTCTTCGAGTTATTTTCCTGCTGTTTGTATAACCTTTAACTGAATTTTAAATGGAGAATATAGATGCACGTGACTCGTATTTAGCTTTTACACCACTTTTTGCCATTCTGTTTGAAAGTAAATTTCCTTGAATCATCTTTCCTTGATGTAGTCAGGTTCACTATGTCAATAAATTATATTTCGTTCAAAATCATGGTAGATTAGGAAACCTATACATTTTTGGAAAGGTTATAGCATAAGGAAACTAAAAATCAATGTTTACATTTGGAGAGATACCTGTATGGCGGCCATTTTGGATTTTCAAAATGGCCACTGTAAAATACATATTTTGTTCTATTTCTGCCTCTAATTACCCTAAAAACTTTTTAAAATATACTAAACCTATATTTTCAGGGACATGGAATCCAATGAAAGTATCAAATTAGTGCTATGGGGAATGGTAAGACACGAATCGTAGGTTTTGAATTGCAAAATACTGTCTTTATATTCGCGATAAGTTGCATAATCAAATACATGTTATCATTTTGTACAGGCAGTTAATAACATCAAAATGTGTCACAATAATTCATATCACCAAACATACACAGGCAGTCAGCAAAATCATATATACACATGCAGTCAGTATAACTTCACATCTACACAGGCAGTCAATGACAAAATATACACAGGCAGTCAATGGCATCAAACATACACGATTACAGAATATGCCATTTAGAGTTCGTCATCACTGTCCTGTGTGTCGTATCCGACAATATCGTCCGCATCGTTTTCACAGTCCGTTCCACACAAGCAAAGGTCGGTCAAATTGATTGGCAAATCGAATTGGTCGATCGAATCGAATTCGATGAATCGAATCAAATCGAATCGATCGAATTGGTCGAATGGTCGATCGAAGCGATTGGTCGAATGGTCGAATTGGTCGAATGGAATTGGTCGATTGGTCGAATTGGTCGAATTGGTCGAATCGAATTGGTCGGAATTGGCAAATGTAAACATTGATTTTCAGATTTTCCATGTAATAACGTTTCCAAAATGTATAGGTTTGCTAATCTACCATGATTTTGAACGAAAAAACATAGTGAACCTGACTAATGATTTATTTATTTTTATATACAGAGTCTAGGCTCCTGGAAGACCTAAAACATTGAACGGGTCAGGACGCAACAGAACAAAAAGGAACAGTAGAGGGAGGGGTGGGGCTGGCGGGGGGGGGGGGGGGGGGTTGGGGAGGATTGGGGGGTGGGGTAGGGGCACCAACAGTTGAGTTGAAGGACAAAATAGAGGGAGACTTGGACAAACAATGGGTGTGGGAGGAATGGGGTTAGGAAAGGGGTACATGTGGGGATGTGGGCAAAGCAGTTTAATGTGATTATGTTACACCATTTTGAGAGCCATTTGGTCATGTAACTTCGCTCAAGTGTGAATTCTTCTTGAGCAAAACAGCATCTTTATTTAATTAACCTGCCTGTGCTTGTACCGTATGCTTCTGATTACACCATCACCCGTGCGTGCACTTGCGTGCTTCCAGGTTATCATGTTGACGGTGCTCGCCTCGGTGCGCATGTATTGCCACTACCGCCGTGTGAAACCGCTCACACCAGACATTGTGCTCCGGGATCCATACGCCATCCGACCGCTGCGGAAGCTTATCGACGCAACTGCCTTTCGCATATACGGGCATTGGGTGAAGAAGGGAGTACAACAAAACCGTGCCGCTCTCTTCGAAAACACCCCACGCGCGGTCCTCGCCGCCCTGACCGCCCAGTCCGAGGGACTTGACGACCTCTTTTAGATCTCGCTTGTCCCTCGGTCTCATCAACACCAAATCGCCTAACTTTCATTTTACCCACTTTTACTCCAAAGTTTCACTCTCAATTCCATTAAAATGATTCTTACGTTAACCTACCTTGAGTGAATTCATTTTAAAGCATCGTTTTCATTTACACAATTTAGTCCTCTAATTTAATTTATTTTAACTTATTTAATTGCCATTTGCTGTTTCTTTTATTGGCCTTGCTTTGAATACATGAGGCAATTTTTTTCATTGCAGTTCACTTTTGATCTAACTCTTTTACTTCAATTGCTCTTGGACTTTTATTGCATGATCATAAAGACGACCTTTAATGTATATAATATATAAAACTTTTAATGACCCATGTGCATTGCATATAATTGCATCCAAAAATGTTTTTCATTTTATTGATGAAAGTTGCCTTTAAGTGCATATACGCATGTTGGAGAATGATTTGATGTTTACCTGTATGCGGCAAAAGGTTGTTCAAAATTAATAACAATAATAAAAACTATATGACGCTGAGATTGTGACTGCATTATAACCCTTTCGATTATATAATCGAAGGGCTGACATCGTCGTGGCTTTTCTTCTTCAGAAGTCGAGAGGACATCCTTGTACTCCAGCTATAACTTTATTTCGAACTAGAACCAGAATGGTACTCGGTAGAGCGCATACCGACACCAGGCTGAACGGTTTATGTTTTGTATTCCACTGATGGTCCAGATCTGGATCTGAGCCTGAACCAAAATCTAGTCCGCTTGTTATTGTCACCTACCAACTCGCCCACAAAATGTTGTCATAATCCGCCCATAACTTTTTGAGATATCGTTCCATATATCGTGTTTGGCCCCGTCTCTCAATGGTGAAGAATCACTTGAAATATCTGATTCATGGACGTCGGTGTCCCTCTAAACAGTAAATGTTATGAATTAGACTCATCCAAGGATATTTCCATTATTCCTATATTTTCTGTGAGTCTGCTTTACATTCAGGAACACAATTATGGTAAATCGTTTTGAAATAGCCACTCTTTTGTCTGCTGAAAATTATGTTGAAAAGAAGATTTGAACTTCAGATTTCCTGCTGGTAATAACTGGTTAAAAGTGCCCTAAAAAGGTGTAAACACACATATATATTATATATATATATATATATATATTGTTGCAGACGCGGTTTTGATGTTATTTTGACCGAGCGGTGGTGTATTACCGCGTCCGAACAGTTACTCCCCGATTAGAACCCGATTCCACCCGACGTTGACCAGATCGCACCGCAGATATTCAATCGGGAAACCTCTAAAGCGACCGAAAGAGAATGAAAAGAGAAGAAGACAGAGTACGGAGGAAGAACAGATTTATTATACACACACAAGCAATGGATGGAAGAAGCAGTCACACAGCGAATCGTTAACTTACACTATTCATTTTACTTAACCCCAAGACAACGAGTAGGACAGACGACGTTCACACTTACACAGGGGATATTGCAGGCAGGTAGGGCTTGAGGTGGATTGCTGGAGAGGGAGGCAAGGTCGGAGGCAGCAGCTCTCAATTCCTCGCGGTTCTGGCGGGAAAACCCTCCGTCGCGTATCCGCTGCTGTAGACGTCACGCGCTGGCTCGGCACACCTGCTCCTCTCCTTCTGGTGGAGCCATCTCCCTCCTTTCAGCGCGTCTCTCCAAAGCTGGTTCCCTTTCCGAGTACCTCTCCTCTTTGGCATGGAGCGTTTCGCATCTCACCGCTCCTCTTGGTCCCGCCTCTTCGCTCATCTCCCAGGTCATCTCGTGAAGCAGTCCCTTACAGTCGCTTTTATCACCTCGGGCGGAATCAAGCCGCCGGCTGCGAGGGCACGCCTACCGGGTCGCTCACCGCGGTGCTGATTGGCCATGCGACCCTCTGGCTCACTCCTCCCCTCTATGACGAGGTGGAGACACGCCTTTCTTCTCCGAGATTAGCACATGGGCAATGGCGGCTTGCGGGATTGAACACAACTCGCACCCTTTTGAAAGGAACTTTGGAGAGCGGAGATGTTTGGGGAAATTGCAAGGGCCTACGCTTATTTT